>NC_063172.1:68770247-68946226 GCF_023159225.1 Perognathus longimembris pacificus | reverse complement strand
CACACACACACACACACACACACACACACATATATATCTCGATTATTTTTGTGCAAATCCTGAGGCTTGAACTCAAGGTCCAGGCACTGTCCCTGAGCTTTGTTATTCATGGATGGCAATCTAATAACTTGAGCCACTGCTCCACTTCTGGCTTTGTGCTGTTTCATGGGAGAAAGAGTCTCATGGACTTTCCTGCCTGTGCTGGCCTTGAATCATGATCCTCGGATCTCAGTTTCTTGAGTAGCTAGCATTATAGGCATGAGCCGCTGGCAACCAGAGAGGCTTCATATTTTGTTCAAGGATGTGGAGATCTAGTAAAGTTGGGGAGCATAGTATCAGAATGGGAAAGGACTAGAAAATAGCATGGAAAAGTAGGATGGGAGTTGGTTTTACTTAGACCTAAGAAGGTTAAGTGGTCTTGACATGTGATAGTATTCTTGGTGTAAGAATAAAATGGACAAGCTGGGCAACAGTGGCTCACACCTGTAAGACCAGCTACTCAGAAGGCTGAGATCTGAGAATCAAGGTTAAAAGCAAGCAGGCTGAAAAGTCCTCTTACCTCCAATTAACCACTGAAAAATCAGAAGTGGTGCTGTGGCTGAAGTGGTAGAGTGCTAGCCTTGAGCACACAACAGCACAAGGAGAATGCCTAGGTAATGAGTATAAGCCCCACAACGAACAAAAAAGAACTCATAAGTTATAAATTTTTTGAGCCTATATGGACATAATCAACAATAGAAATTTCTGAAGAAATTGAAAATGGAACTAACCTTTGATACAGCTATACCACTTGGGGATATATATATATATCCCAATGTGTCAAGCTCAGGTTTTCATACAGGTGTAGGTGTGTATGTATTTGTTATTATGTGAAAACAACCAATTACAGAATCTGACCAGATATCCAATAACAGGTGAATGGATATTAAGCAGTGTTATAGATATAGATAGTCATATAAACATTTGTATAGATACACACATACAAATATATAATATATTAAACATAATGTATATGTAGATCATATATGTATATGTGTGAATATATGTGTATACTCTGTGTTGAATTTCATCTGCCACAAAGAAGATTATGATAAGTTTAAGCAAATTATGGCAGTATCATGAATATACATGTAGCATATTTTCTCTCCTTTGTGTAATGCATGAGAAAAATATGAAAATAACAGAAATTACAGTTGTAGGAATAGGAAATGAATGTGGGCACAGGCATAGGAAATGGTAATAAATGGACTCTAGGACCCTGATCACATACATGACATGCAGGAAATACAATAAAGTACTATCTGACACTACACATGTACTAAATTGTCATAAAATGCCACCTTATATATGGTCTTTGAGTTGAATCCAAATTCTCTCAGTCACTGATAACTAATGGCAGTAATGTTTTCATGCATAAAATATTAACTTTAACCTGCACCATGCACAAAATTTTGCTGAAGTGTATTACAGCATGAACATCAGATTTCCCTTACTATTACCCAAAGCTCATCATACATGTAAATAAGTAATATCTATCACTGCATCCATATGCCCATTTATCTGTATAAACACACTATGAAAAACATTCAAACATTTGTTGGAAATTAAACAGACAAAATCAAATACACGTAAAAATAATAGTACAGGAAAAGAAAGATAAACAGCCAAAGAAGTAGGAGTGCTCAGTAAGATCAGGATATATATTTGCTATAAGAGATAATGGAATAATTCCTAACCCTACATCTCTGCTCCCAACTGTGGGAGGTACCTCAAACTATACTTGCCACATCATCACTTTCAAAGTGGGGCAAGCCAACAATACAGGAACTGACATTTTTTTAAAAAATAGGATTCAAATAGCAATCTAGAACTTCTTGAAATTCTTCCTTTGCAATTCATAAATAAGAGCCTCTGCTAAAGACCAGAACCTCAGGATGTGCTTAAGCATAAGTAAAGCGGAACCTAATTTGGGCAGACTCTTGAGGAATCTTTCATCCTGGATCTGCCAGGAAGCTCCTAAATCATGAGCATAAGTGGCATGAATTAATGAGACAATCCTTAATTTGAAACCGTAAGAATTTTGTAACCAAGGCAGGTAAAGTATATGTGACATCAAACTTATTAACAAAAACTTCTAAGTCCACTGTCCTAAGGGGAAGGAAGTGTTCCTGTAGCTTCTTAGTACAGAAAGCATGCCACAGATTCAGCCAGTGTTTTCAAAAGCATCACTTCAGGGCTGGGAAGGTGGCTTAGCAGTACCGTGCTTGCCTAGCATGCACAAAGCCCTTGGTTTGATTACTTGGCAAACTAAGACAATGATAAAAAAAAAAAAAAAAAATACATGTCGGGAGCCGAGCTAGCAGCTAAATTCTTCCTGACCTCTGGCTGTGTTTTCAAGGACGTGCAAGGACATGGCTTAATGGAAAATCGGAAATGCTTTACTGTGTCTGCCATGAGTCCATTCTTATGTTAACCGACCTCATCCTGTCTTTGCTACCATCAGATATTGCTCTGGAGTCCATTCTTATGTTAACCAACCTCATCCTGTCTTAGCTATCATCGGGTATTGCTAACTCCAAGCCTTTTTGTGTTCTGGAATTTTAAGCCTATGCTGTTTCCTGGTATTCAAACTGCATATAAGCTGGAAGTTAAGAATAAAAATGGCTGCAGTCTTGAGGTTCAATCTCGAGATGCAGACCTCCCGTACCCCATCTTTGCCTCTTGTCTTTTTTCTCTTGTCTTGTATTTTTCCTTTTCTTTAATCCTCGCCCCCCTCATTCAGGATTCCCTTTTCTCTGCCTGCTGGCTCGGCAGGATACATCCATATTTCTCCCTCTGAATATATATCAAACACAAAATCCACTCAAAAACCTCAGTTGTCTTCCAGCATACAGAACTTTCTGGACAATTAATTTGCTGATAGTGTCTAACAGAAAATTGGAATCACTGTGTAAGTCATGGACTGGCCAACGTAATGAAATGTTGACATTGGCTCATATATTACTCCATGTTTCACATTGTTTGCCTCATTGCAGTGCCACACTGAAACAGTGAAAGTGATGTGTTGGATTTCCTGTTCATTTTGTTTGTCTATGTGTGTCTGTGTTTGTGTTTGCACACACACACAGATCCTGGATGCTGTCTTTTGGCTTCTCTCAATTCTAGTGTTGTACCATGTGAATCACTACTCTAGCTATTGCATAGTTAATTCAAGAGAAGAGTCACATGGACTTTCCTGCCTGGACTGGCATTGACCTGCAATTCTCAGATATACATCTCATGAATCCCTAGGATTACAGACATGAGGTGCCATCTTCAGACTTATTTTTAATTTTTGTTTAAAGATCTTACGTCTCTGAAAAATAGTCTTGTAGTTGTGAGAAAGTCATAATTTCTAATCTTTTTTAAATTAAATTTTATTGACAAGATGATTACAGAGGGGGTACAGTTACATAATAAGGTAGTGAGTACATTTCTTGTCATATTTGTTACACCCTCCCTCATCTTTCTTTCCCTTCCCTAGTGCAGTTAAGCATATATACATTATCTAGTGTACCAAAATCATATACACGGACCATGTGGGGTACGCCAAAGGAAATTCACCTAGAACATTAAACGTAATGAAAACAATAAAGTCCTCCTGTGTCTTTCTCTTGGTCATTTTTGCTTATCCTCCTCTTATATAATCATATGTTCATAGCTGTTGAGCTATTGTGATCTTCTGATAGGTCTATCCTAGAGCTTTTTATGTTTATTTAGTAATTGTGTGGTTTTAGAGACATAATGTAAAGTCGCTGACCCAAACATGTGAAAATACTATTTGAAAAGAAGTTTGTTATTTTACAGACATTATCTCTACTGTTCCCCCACCCCCCCCCCAAAAAAAACCACATATCAGGGAGACCATGCGCCTTTGCTCTCTGCATTCTAGGCTTGTCTCACCCAACATTATTTGTTAAAGATCTGACCATTTCCTTGTGAATGTCATTATTTTATCATTCATAATCGCTGTGTAGGATTCCATTGTGTATGGGTATCATATTTTGTATCCACTCATCTGCAATGGGGCATCTGGGTTGTTTCCATATTTTGGTTATTATGAATTGTGCAGTGATAAACATGGATGAGCAGATGTCTTTGTGGTATCCTGGACCCTATTTTCAAGGAAGATGCTTAGTGTTAGGTTTTTAAAGTAGGTAGCCGGTAAAGGAGAACACCACGCGGTATTCAGGCAGGAGAGAAAGTTTATTACCAAACTGCTGGCCTGTGGCTGAGGTGATCCATGGCCAGAGAGAAGGGAGAGAGAGAGAGATGGGAGAGAAGGGAGAGAAGAGGGCTACCCCCACCCAGCCCTGCTTTATCTAGGGCAGGGGCAAAGGGTGTGGCCAGGTGGATTAGGATGTGACCTCAGGGAAAGGGAAGGTAACTGCCTCCAGGTCTGCTGCTTACCCAGGTAACTGGGTGGAGACTTAATGAGGTGGGGGCATCTACATGGAGCCTTCCAGGGACGGACCTTACATTCCAGCCTTTTAATAGTTAGGAAAAAGGGTGAAGACTCTCTCTGGCTGCTTCCTGCTGGCAAGGGGCGTCAGCATTAGGGGTAAAAGGCAGAAAAGTGGCCCTTCCTGGAGAAGGTGAGCAGCAGGGTCCCTTGGTGGTAGATGCCAGTCCTTGAATAAAGCCTGGAAGAAGTCTCATGAGGCAGGGGCTGGATAAAAGAAATATTAAGGCAAAAGGAAGGGCTTAGGGCACAAAATTAAAAATTGGATGACTTGGCTAGTTCCTATACTCAGGTATGGACATTAGATGAACAAGCTACTATCTCTTGATCCCCTGGCTCTGATTAATTTTGAAAGGGCAAGACAAAGTGACTCCATTTAGGATGTGATCATTCTCCTCTTACTCCACTCTATGATCCTTGTTCCTGGAACTGGCTGAGTCCCAGGGGTCTAGGTGCTTGTTGCTGGAATGGCTTGCCACCATTGGCATTCACGGGGTTTGAACTCAGGGCCTGGGCACTGTCCCTGAACACTTCTGCTCGAGGCTAGTACTCTACCACTTGAGCCACAGCTCCACTTCCAGCATTTGGCTGGTTAGAGATCAGTCTCTTCAGCCATGCTTCCAGCCTGGCTCTTCGCTGATTAGTTGGGAGATGGAGTTTGAGAGAGATTTTCAGCCCGGGCCGGCTTCAAACTGAAATCCAAGGCGTCTTTGCCACAAAAGCCCTTTTTGATTTCCAATTAAAACAACAAGGAGACGAAGGGGACTAGAGCTTACCTGTACCTTGTCAAGAATTGACCAAATACTTGCCAGAATTCTGCAATGACAAAACTCAGTAGATGTGATGAGTTTTAGCACAGATATATAGCTAGATGGGCATACTAACAAATGACATTTACACAGACATACACACTGTGCACATAGGTTTTACAGCATGCAAAAATGAATTTCAGCAGTAGACTCTTTTGGAATTCCAATAGTAAATGACTTTTTTTGTCCAATATTTTAAAACCACGTGGTCGGTTAGAAAACAATTTTGCTAGCAAGCAACAATTTTCAGATTATAAAGTGGATAAACCATATTTTGATAAACTCCAGTGGGATGCCATGTTGAGAGGGGTGGCAGGAGGACACAAACACACTAATAGAGAACACATGGCATGGCATAATGACGCCTGAGCTGGTGCCTGTTAAACCCAATATCCACCACGTGGTCAATGCTAGAGAAAAGAACTTTTAGATATCTTTGCTGACAAAGCACATTGGTGGTCAAGCCTCAGTATCGGAGGTCTGTGAAAAGAGGCAGCTTTGTGAACAAGGCACACAAGGATGGTATGACTTGGGAATTTTATACAGTAAGCAAGTAAGCAGGAAGATGAGAGAGAGAGAGGGAGAAAAAGGAAGAGAAAGAGAGGAAAAGAGAAAGAGAGAGAGAGAGCCTGAATATAAGTGACTTCTAACCATTTACCATTGCAGTGGCAAAAACTGTATGTGAGCGAGTATTTCAAGCAGGCCTCATAGCACTGTCAAGGGGCATGCTAGCAGTGTCCTGGTTTGGTTGTGACTGTGATGCAAAACCCAAAAAGCGTGGGAGGGAGGCGCCTGGTGAGTGGATGAGAGCTTACCAGGCAGAAGCGGTGGACGGAGCAGTAGAGAACCACAGCAGCAGCAGTTTCACTCACCAGGGTAGACAAGTGGTATGGAGGTGGAGGTGGATGTGGAGGCCAGCAATGGTATTAGTGAAAAGTGCCCCGTGGCAACTCCCAGCAGTTCGGTTCACAGAAAAAGGGCTGTCAGGACTGGGGATACTCCCAGAAAAAGAAGAAAAATAGATGGGAATTCAGCCTGTCCTGACTCTTAAGCCCCATCTGAGTCATGGCACCATATATGTTAGGTTTTTTAAAGTAGGTAGCCAGTAAAGGAGAATGCCATGCGGTATTCAGGCAGGAGAGGAAGTTTATTACCAAACTGCTGGCCTGTGGCCAAGGTGACCCATGGCGGGAGAGAAGGGATAGAAAGAGAGACCCCCACCCAGCCCTGCCTTATATCTAGGGCAGGGGCAAGGGGTGTGGCCAGGTGGATTAGGATGTGACCTCAGGGAAAGAGGAGGTAACTGCCTCCAGGTCTGCAGGTTACGCAGGTAACTGGGTGGAGACTTAATGAGGTGGGGGCATCTGCATGTAGCCCTCAGGGAGAGAACCTTACATGGATGTGCAGATGTCTTTGTGGTATCCTGGACCCTATTTTTCAAGGTAGATGCTTAAGAATGGAATGGATGGGTCATAAGGTATGTCTATGCTGAGTTTTTTGAGGAACCTCCATACTGTTCTCCAGAGTGGTTGTACTAGCTTACATTCCCACCAGCAGTGCAGAAGGGTTCCTCTTTCTCCACATCCCCTCCAGCATTTATTGTTGCCTGAATTGAGAGTATAGGCCATTCTAACTGGAGCGAGGTGGTATCTCAGTGTTGTTTTTATTTGCATTTCCTTTACTGCCACGAATGTTGAACATTTCCTCATATGTTTCTTTGCCATTTTTATTTCTTCTCCTTTTTTTATTTCTTCTCTCTTTAGCTCCTTTGCCCATTTAATAATTGGTTTACTGGGCTTGGAGGGGGTTAGTTTCTTGAGTTCTCTGTAGATAATGGATATTAGGCCTTTGTCTGTTGCTGTGCTGGTGAAAACCCTTTCCCATATGTTTGTCTGTCTTTCCAGTTTAGTGGCTGTGTCTTTAGCTGTGCAGAAACTTTTTATTTTGTAGTAGTCCCATTTGTCGAGTTTCTCTCCTCTTTTGTGCCCCTGGGACTCTATTCAGGAAGTTCTTGCCTATGCCTATAAGTTCTAGTGTCCCTCATACTCTGTCCTTCAGTAATTTCAGGGTTTCAGGTCTGATGTTGAAGTCTTTAATACATTTTTAGTTGATCTTGATGCATGGTGATAGGCTAGGGTCCACTTTGAGTTTCCTACATGTGGCTGCCCAGTTATCCCAGCACCAGTAGTTGAAGAGGCTATGTTTTTTTCCATTGTATGTCTTCAGTTCCTTTGTCAAATATCAGCTGACTATAAGTATGTGGACTTATTTCCGGGTCTTCTATCCTATTCCATTGATCTTCACATCTGTTTTTATGCCAGTACCAGGCTAATTTTGTTAGGATGGCCCTATAATAAAGCTTTAAGTCTGGTATTGTGATACTTCCTGTACTGCTTCTTTTGCCTAGAATTGCTTTGGCTATTCTAGGTCTTTTGTTGTTCTATATGTATTTATGGTTTGTTCTCTCCATTTCAGTGAAGAATGTCACTGTGACTTTGATGAGGATTGCCTTGAATTCATATAATTCTCCTCTGCACTTCCTTTTGGTGGCCTGTAGGTGGCGGCCTTCGCTTAGCCTTGTGCTGGTTCCTGCTGAGCCGCTGGATGAGTCTCTACCCCAACCCGTGCCTGTGTGGGTGCTTGGTTCCCCTTTGGCTGGACGGACTGACTTGATTGAATCCTGGCTCCGGGTTTGAGCTCCACCGTTGTACCTCTCTGCCCTATGCATGAGTGTGCCCGCCTAGGCTGCTGCCCACACGGCCACCCTCTCCACAGTTAAGGGTGGGTAGGTTCTATGGCTTTCTCTGCGGGTCCGTGCTCTGCCTTCGTGGTGTGCTTTCCCTTGTAAGCCCCTGTTGGGGGGTTGCCAGTCACCAATTCGGGGCAGCATGGAGACTTTTCTCTTTTCTGTTTCTTGCATGGCATAGAGACTTTTCTTTTTTTGTTTCTTTCCCCCACTAGTTGCTGTGGCTCTGGAATGTGCCTATCAGAGCAAGTGTTGATGCTGAGGGGCCACATGCCCACCTGTGTGCTCCCGCAGGGGAGCGGGTACTGGGGCCCTCCTGCTGGAGGGCTAGAGGATGCTAAGCCACCCGGGCCTACTGGGGGTCCTATGCGTTCAATCCCCAAGCTTCTGGTGGGCACATGAGTGTGAACTGACGTGCCTCTGCTAGGGAGGCATGGTCCCAGGCTGTTGAGGGGTGTTGTGCCCTCTCACGACTCTGCTGGGAGTTGGTATGCATGACCCCAAGTGGGTTCAAGGGTCTGCGGGGAGTGGGGCTGGTGCCCGTGGCCTCCCTGCACCTCTGCTGTTGTGAGGGGGGAGTACATGTGCTTGGGCCCAGGTGACCTTGCTGGGCTGGTATTGCCCAGGAGCACCAGTAACTCTGCCTTTCAAATAGTCCGCACAAACCCAAGCACCTCCGCTGGAGGTCAAATGTGCACCAGCCCAAGGATCCCTGCAGGTGGGGGGGGCGGTGCTGGTGCACACAAATTGAGGAGCCCAGCTTGGGTGCTGGTGGACACTGGCCAAATGTGTCCCCCCAAGTGACTTTGTTGGGAAAGGTTCTGCCCTCTGCTAGTTCCTGTGTTCTCCCAGTCAGGGATGCTCTGGGAAATGTAGGGTCATAGTGCCACCAAGCATGAGATCCTTTGTTCCCTCAAGGAGGCTAGCGGGGAGGGGGAGTTTGGGGAGCTATGGTTTCTTTATCCCCTCACAATGAGGTCAAGTCAGGTTCTGAGGGTCTGTACCAGAGCCAATTTCCCATGGGGGGGGGGATGGGGAACTCAATGGTCCTGGGGTCTGTATGTGTTCCGTGGTGCTGTGGGATCTCTCCAGGGCAGGGTGTGGTGGTGGCTGGCCTCTTCTCTCTGAGTCCGTGGTGCCCAGCTTCTTGCTGTCTGGTCCCGGCCAGTTCGGTTGGGTTCGTTCTGCATTCTGTGCCACAGTCTGGGTCCCATGGAGCTCTTGCTGTCTGACTTCCCCACTCACAGCAGGACTTTTCTGTTGTAGCCTCTGCGCTCGTTGGAGACCTGTGGTCCTTGGCGTCAGGGCCACTTGCCTGGTCTGGCCCTGTTCGGGCCAGGGTGGGGGGGGGTACCCCAGAGATTTTCTGAGTTTGTGAAGTTCATGGGCTTTTTTTTCTTTGCTCCTTTTCATTTCCTGTGGATCTCTGTTTGTTCTGGTTGTTGATTTTGCAGGTCTCTTGATGGGGTGGTGGGTGTTGGGGCTCCCAGCTCACTATTTGGTTGAAGCGAGTTGGGGTGCCTCCCTATTGTTTTGGTTCCATCTTCCATCTCTGAATTTCTAATCTTGAAAGAAACTTTACACTGCTCAGGGGAATGGAGGCCTCTGAATTTCTTTGAAGATTTCAATGCAGCTGTGCCAGATACAAAAGCAGAAAATTAGTAATGATGGTGGTCTTAATTTATACCAGAAAATTATTCAGACAACAGATTGAGAATGAATTGCTTTGCAAGATCCTATTCCTCTGTATATATACATATATATGCATTTATATATTCATGTATATAATATATAATCTGTATTCTCTTCTCTAATTAATCTAAGTCCTTAACTGGTCTAGGTAATATAAGTCAATCCTGCAATTCCCAGAGAAGTAATGCCATCATTGAGAAGCTGCCAGGTACTGGAAATACAACTTGCACATGCTGGGTGTTCATTCCTCTCTCAGATTCTAACTGTTGTGGACTTGTTGTTCTCCTTTGAAGAGCTGGACAAGTAGCCACCAATGTTGTGACACACATTTGCTAAGAGCGACATCATTACTCAGTGGCCCTCCAGGGTTTTTGTTTGACAAGAGCTTAGTACCAAGCAAGCAGCACGATGACCAACCAGCAACAGGAGTTCTTCAGCCCATAGCCAGGGCAGTTTTCAACACTGCCATGCTCCAGTATGGGTCTTGTAACTTTTCGACTCTCCCGGAGTCGAACTGAAACTTGTTTTCTCTATGCCATCAGCAGATCACCAAAACACAGTTGATTTTCCTATCTCTGTTTTCAGGGATTCACTTGAAAGCACCTACTATTTGTTTAAGTCATTTGGGTGGGGAGAGGGGGACTGTGAATTCAGGGCACAGGTGCTGTCCCTGATCCTCTGTTGTTTTTTACTCAGTCAAGGCTAGCATTGTAACATTTTGACCAATAGCTCCACTTTTAGTACTCTGGTGGTGAAATGGACATAACTGTCTCATGGATTTCCTGTCAGTGTTGCCTTTAAACCACCATCCTCTGATCTCAGCCTCCTGAATAACTAGAATTATGCTGAGCCGCCAATGCCAGCTGAAATTTGTTTTTGTCACCAGCCTGGTTACCATGCATTGTATTTTACATTAATTCTTTGCAGCTTTAAGAATTGTTCATCTTGGGGATCCCGAGGAAGACGGCAGGGGAGAAGCAGAGCCCTAGCGGAGCTCCCTCTGACATCGCAGTTTTCTCACCCCATAGAAACTTTTACTCCTAGAAAGACAGCCAAAGTGAGTTTTAACAGTACAGGGATTCTGACCAGGAAGGAAAAATCGACTTTGCTGGTCTAAAAACACAGATTTGAGCTCCGGGCGGCGTCCCGCCGCCGCGCCAGTGCCGGCACCGGCACAGCGCCCGGCACAGCAACCCGCACTCTGGGCAGCTAAGGCGAGAAATACTCCAGACGGCGGCTGAGCACGGACGACCTGACATCAGAGAGACAGCGTGAGTACCCCACAAAAGATATTATCACTTGTGCCCACAGACCAGCTTCTGGAAGGCATCCCTGTCCCCACCGCCAGAGCAAAGCGCCATCTTTGCCACTGGCATAGGGTCAGACCAGATTGGAACTGAAGCGGGCCTGGGGAAAGCGAGGTCAAAAAAGCCATCTTTGAAAAGGGCAGGAGGGCCGGAATAAGAGAGAGCCAGCTCCGCCCAGGAGAACGCCCCCTGCCCTGGCGGGAGGCGAGTCCTGGGCCACAGCTTAGCCAGAGGTGCCCGTCCTGCCCGCCGGAATTTCTAAATTCAAAGCAAAAGCTGCAAGCAGCTACCGGCAGCACGGAAACACCAGAGGGAGGAACAAACAGTTCCTGGGACAGCTAAATGGTCCCATCACAGAGGAAGCCCAATTCACAGCCCAAAACGGAGCTGCATTCCATAGCCACCTATGCCAAGGAGGCCACCTCCCTCAGGCAAGCAACTCTCAGCTGAGCAAAACAGGCCAGAGGTGCCCCGCCCTGCTGAGTCCACAGCCTATTCAAATCCAGGCATCAAAGGCAGCAGCCCCACAGCAGACAGAGGAGTCACAGGTCCTGAGACTGCTCACGTCCCCATCTACAGAGGATGCCAAGGCCCACCTGCAAGCTGTGCGAACCTCAGAGACCCAGGATTGCACCAAGAGGGGAGAAGGGTCATAACAGATCCACCCCTTGCAAACTGAAATCAAGTCAAACCAGCCAATCAGGAAAATAGACTGCAGTCCATTTCAGGGAAACCAGAGACTGGGGAGAAACCACCCAAACAAGGAGGACTCCATTTTTTTTTCTTTTCAAACATTTTTTTAAACTTTTTTTAATTTTCTTTTTAATTTTTTCACATCTGAAACATCATTGGTTGTTTTTTTGTTTGTTTGTTTTTTGTTTGTTTGTTTTCCATTTTTACCGGTTTGGTTTATCAAGTTTTTTTTGTTTGTTTATTTGTTTGGGTTGTTCCTTTTCTGTTTTTTTTACTTTTTATTTACTTTTTCTTCTTTTTTAAATAATTTTTCTCTGTTTTGTGTATCTGCCTTCCAGTATTTTTACTTTATTTCTCTCTTTGCGTTCTCTTTCTTTAAAAATTACTTTCCTATGAATAACACCTCCACTCTTTTCTGCTAACTCTCCAGTGGCTGTCATTTTAACCTTGTTCTTTCTACTGATTCTACTCTTCTCCACATTTCCACGTCACTGAAACTAAACCAAAATCACCACCACCACCACCCCCCAATACATTTTACTCTATTCTCTTTACTACCTCCAACTTACCCTCCTGACTTACTGCCTGGACCTCCAGGTTTCATTGACTCCTGGTTATTGGATAGAGGGTATCCCAGCTTAATACGAGTGAATCAAAGGGGTTCATAGAGAAAGCCAGTCCTAAAAGAACTTAATATAAAAACAAGAATTGCATATAGGGTTGTAACAGTAAATAAGTAACTACTGAATACAGGGCCCAGGATCGGTTGTTATATTGAAATTGTATTCTTTAGGAACACCAAATCTAACTTTATAGACAGGCATACAAATTATCTGTATATAATTGTGATCTTGTAAGATTTACACAACAGTGCTTGGTAAGGGCTGCTTTGGGTCTTAAACGGTGCTCACAGGTGCTGGTAGACTGGCATTCCCAATTCAAATGGGCAGAAGAAACACAAGAAAGATGGCAAACAATGAAGTCTTATCCCCCACTCAAAACAAGCAGGAAGCAGAGCAGTCAATCAAAAACATAGAAGAGAACCCCCAAAATGCTCTACAAAGTCTACTGATAAACATGATAAATGAAAAGTTTGAATCTCTTCAGTCAATTATGTTAGAGCGTGAGGAGGCAAAGCAAAAATTAATGGACAATTTCATGGCATCCTCAAATAGAAAGATAAATGAGCTTCAAGAGTGAAATGAAAAGATAGCTACCCAGCTTAAAGATTTGAGAGACAACACTCAAAACCAAATTAATGAAGTTAATGAAGTAAAGAAGTCCATACAGGACCTAAGAAATGACATGGAAAGCATCAGGAAAGACCAGTCAGAAGGAAAAGAGATTCGAAATCAAGTAGCTAGCCTACAGTCCCGACTAACTGAAGCTGAGGATCGACTCTCAGGAGCTGAAGATTCCTTAGATTCTATGGAGAAAGATCAAAAATCAATACAAATCCAGTCCAATCAACAAAACAGATCGCTACAGGAGATTCAAGACACGATCAGGAAGCCCAATTTAAGGATAATAGGTATTGAGGAAAACTTGGAGAAAGAGGTTAATGGCATAGGCAACCTATTTAACAGAATATTAGCTGAGAACTTCCCAAATATCCAGAAAGAAAGGCCTATCCAGATACAAGAAGCATTTAGAACCCCAAATCGACCAGACCAGAATAGGACATCCCACCAACACATTGTAATCAAAACAGCTTCAGCAGAGTGCAAGGAAAAAATACTCAAAGCTGTTAGGGCAAAGAAAACAATCACATATAAAGGAAAAGCAATCAGAATTACCCCAGACTTCTCAGCAGAGCCCATGAAAGCAAGGAGAGCCTGGAATGAAGTATACCAAACTCTAAATAAAAATAACTACCAACCAAGAATTCTGTACCCAGCCAAACTCTCCTTCATAGCCGAAGGTCAAATAAAAGTCTTCCACAATAAGGAAAAACTGAAACAATATATCTCCACCAAACCAGCTTTACACAAAATCCTTAAAGATGTACTATACAGGGAAAATAATCAAGATCCCAACACAGACAGAGAAATGAACCCTATTTAGTAAACATCAGATCAAGAAATGGGAAGACACAACTTTAAACAAAATAGTGATAATGAGAGGAACAAATGATCACCTCTCAATCCTAACTGTCAACATTAATGGACTTAATTCTCCAATCAAACGACATAGGCTCATGAGTTGGATCAAAAATCAAGATCCATCTTTCTGCTGCCTCCAAGAGACACATCTATCCAGCAAAAGTAAACATCTTCTAAAAGTGAAAGGCTGGAAACAAATCTATCAAGCAAATGGCCCCCATAAGCAGGCTGGAGTTGTAATCCTAGTATCAGACAAAATTGACTTCAAATTAAAAAAGGTAAGAAGAGATAAAGAAGGTTACTACATACTAGTAAAAGGATCTCTCCTACAGGAAGAAATAACCATTCTAAATATCTACACACCAAATGCAAGAGCACTACTGGCTCTAAAAACACTCATAGACCCAAACACATTGATAGTTGGGGACTTTAACACTCCACTATCACCTCTGGACAGATCAACATGCCAAAAACTGAACAAAGAAACCACAGAACTAAACAATTGCATAGACCAACTAGACTTAATCGACATCTACAGAATATTCCACCCAGCAAGGACAGAATACACATTCTTTTCGGCAGCACATGGAACATTCTCCAAAATAGATCACATCTTAGGGCACAAAGAAAATCTGTACAAATTCAGAAGTATCAAAACCATTCCCTGCATTCTCTCAGACCACAATGGAATAAAATTAGAGCTCAACTCAAACAGCCACCACAGAAATTGCTACAATTCATGGAGACTAAACAACACACTGCTGAACCATCAGAGGGTCATTGAAGAAATTAAAACGGAAATTCAAATGTTTATGGACTTCAACCAAGTTGAGGACACAAAGTACCAGCTCCTTTGGGACACAGCAAAGGCAGTACTCAGAGGAAAATTTATATCTCTGAGTGCATACATCAACAAACTGGAGAAACAGCAACTCAATAATTTAAGGAAGCACCATAATTTCCTTGAGAGAGAACAACAAGCCAAACCCCAAATCAATAGACGGAAGCAAATAATTAAAATCAAATCAGAATTAAATCAATTAGAGATGAAAAAACCATCGAAAGAATCAACAAAACAAAGAGTTGGTTCTTTGAAAAAATCAACAAGATAGACAGACCCCTGGCAAACCTGACCAAAAAATAAAGGCAGCACACTCAAATAAACAAGATAAGAGATAAAACAGGTAACATCACCACAGAAATAACCGAAATTCAGAAAATAATAAGGGACTATTTTGCAAACCTTTATGCCAACAAATTGGAGAACTTGGAAGAAATGGACGATTTCCTAGGAAAAATTCATATCCCCAAACTGAACCATGAAGATTTAAACCTCCTAAACAGACCCATATCCAGTATTGAAATAGAAACGGCAATAAATGATCTCCCATCCAAGAAAAGCCCAGGTCCAGACGGATTCACTGCAGAATTCTACAAGACCCTCAAAACAGAACTCACACCAATATTTCTCAAACTCTTCAATGAAATTGAAAGAGATGGAAAAAAGGAATGCATATTTAATCTCAACCATGTATTGATTCTACTGTACATGTAAGTTTCATATTAAGAGTAATTATTTCACCTAGTGTGTGTTTTGTCCCTAAGGCCATGCAGAACATTTCTATCTGGCCTCAACAAAATGATGTAGCACTTGGGGGCAAAGATACAGCATAGGAGTCCTGCACTGGAAGCCAAGATGGAGAAAACTTCTGTAGCCACCATGAC
Source organism: Perognathus longimembris pacificus (assembly GCF_023159225.1). Classification (NCBI taxonomy): domain Eukaryota; kingdom Metazoa; phylum Chordata; class Mammalia; order Rodentia; family Heteromyidae; genus Perognathus; species Perognathus longimembris. The sequence continues at coordinate 68,930,651 of NC_063172.1, read as the reverse complement.
TTTCCCCTTGGCACTGTGGTAGACAGGCAGGAAGGTGAGCCACACACTGCAGAACACCAGCATGCTGAAGGTCAGGAACTTGGCTTCGTTGAAGGTGTCAGGCAGGTTCCTAGCCAGGAAAGCTACAGTGAAGCTGGCCAAGGCCAGGAAAACCAGGTATCCTAAGACACAGTAGAAAGCAATGAGGGAGCCCTTGTTACACAGGATGATGATGTGGCCATATTCTGAGTGTGCATCTATGTCAATGAAGGGAGGAGAAGTTCCCAGCCAGAGTCCACAGAGAGTCACCTGGATCAGAGTACAGATGGGAATGATGAAGTTAGGAGCCCCTGAAACCAGCAGCCACCTCATCCTTCTCCCTGGGAAAGTGACCTTGAAAGCCAGAACCACAGTTACTGTTTTAGCCAAGATAGCTGAAACAGCTACAGTGAATGCAACTCCAAATGTTGTTTGCTGTAGAATGCAGGTGGCTGTTTTGGGATGGCCAATAAAGAGCAAGGGACAGAGAAAACAGAAGATGAGGGAGATGAGAAGGATATAGCTGAGAGCCAGGTTATTCGCCTTGACAATGGGGGTGTTCTGATATTTCACAAAGACTCCAAGAACAGCAGCTGTGAGTGTAGATAAACAAAGAGACATGCAGACCAAGGCCATCCCCAAGGGCTCTCCATAAGCCAGGAAACTTGTGGCTCTTTGGAGGCACTGATTTTTCTGTGTGTTGGCATACTGGTGATCTGGGCACTTCACACACTGCTCCATGTCTGGTGAGGAAGTCAAATAACCATTAGTCCCTTTTCAGTACTTAAAAAGGAAATTAGGTAAACCATACATTGAGATAATTCTAACCTGTCAAACTTATTATTATAAAGGTAACTATTACAAAATATTACCAAACTTGTTCAGTATTATTTTATGTCTTCATCATATCCTGACACACATTCTTCCATTCTCTTTTTTTTACCCACAGTGACTATCAGACATATTATTCACTGCCCTTTCAAATATCCCCATAAAATTTTCTATACCACTTCACGCTGCCAGATAATTGCCTTGTGTGCAATACTCAACCCACTCATCCAAAATTGTGCATAGTAAGCTTTCACCTCCCTATCTGTCTCTGTGCAAAATAAATAGGAGACTTGTAGTCCTTCCTTGCAGTAGTTATATTTGTCCCTCCTCCTTACCTGTAAAGTGCTGCGAAATTGAAAATCAAATTACTTTTTGAAGACCTACAGTCATGCTTTCCACTAATCTTGTGCCTGATTCTTACACAGAACTCAACCCACAGCACATTTGTTCTTTTGCAAGAACATTTCTGGGCACTAGGACATAAAGATATGCAACATCTCTGTTTTCTTTGTATAGTAATGTTTGCTTTGAAGAAAATGGAGACCATCTTTAAGAAGGCTTTGCACTTAAAGATTTGACCCACGCCCTATTGCCCCAGGTGCATGAGACTCCAGGTAAAACCTCAGATATATGTGAACCAGCTTTGATGTGAGGCAGGGCAATTAAACTAAGTCCAGCTGCAAAGACTCCATTGTGGGCCCCCAACTTCCTAGATCTAGTGGCCTTTCAAAAACTTCTGCCTCTTTGTTCAGACCCCTTATAAGCCTGATCTCAAATTCACCCTTCACACAACACCCAAACTGGTGGGAAGGTCTGTGCCCTTCAAGGTTCTTCAATAAACAGTCCTCGCATGTTGACAATTAAGTCCAGCCTATTCCTTTTCCATTCTCCTACATTTTCCCTAAGTATTAAAGTTATATTAGTTATTACTTGAATCTATGTACATACAGCAATATGGAAAAATTAAAGATCCACATAATTCAGAGCCTGTGATTTCTTTTTCAAGGAGCAGCATCACTCTGGTCACCATTAGATTGCTAAGTGAAGGAAGAAAAACTTTGATGCTGAAATTCTAAAAAATAACCCTTGTGTTGCCTGGCTTGGGGGACACTAGGAGAGAGTACTAATTTTCTCCCTGAGTCATGCACTTACCTGTCTCATTAGCCATCTCATTTTCTGAACAAGGAGTGCAATCAAAACAACAGGCAGCCTTTCCCTCCTGAGGAGATTTCCTGAATCCAGGATGACAACTCTGACTGCAGACAGAGTGAGGAGGCTGAGGAAAATCAGGTATGTATCAGTAACACTTCAGATGTGTACCTGACACTCTGAAAATTCCATTATTTTAAAGAATAAGATTATTAAGCATAGTATTTTATGCAAATATAATGTGGTCATTTAATTGAATGCTGTTATAGATTCCACTTCATAACACAAAAGGCTTATGTTTTATAACTTTGATCTCTATCTAATATTTTGAATTATTGAGAGTTGTAGACATCAAAGGTAAAAAAAGTAAGTCCTAGTGGCTGGCCCTATGGAGTTTCTTGAATTCATGTTATTCTTTGTTATTTTATACTTATTTGTAGCTGATGAGTGGTGAGGAACAAAAGTCATCTTTGAAGCATTGAAAGAATGCTGCAAGGTAATTCATAAGCCTCTCTTTTTCAGGGTTATTTGAACTCTAGGCTCTTCTTCTTCTAATTCATCTAGTAGCCATGCAGTGTCAATCTTGTTTTTAAAGCTCATGCTCCTTCACTGATTCCTCTCACCAAAGGTGCCTAAGTAGCAGGCAATTTACCAGTGAATGGAACTCCCAGGAAATGAAGCAAAATAAACCTTTACAACACATAAAATGATTGCTCTGATATTTTGTCACAGCATAGATACCTCCTTAGTGAAAAGTAATTTAGCTGGGCACCAGTGGCTCATGAGTATAACCCTGGCAATCAGGAGGCTGAGATTTAAGAATGGTTCAAAACCAGCCTGGGGAGGAAAGTGCTTGAGACACTTATCTCCAATTAACAACCAGAAATACTGGAAATGGTGCTGTGGCTCAAGTTGTAGAGCACTAGGCTTAAGATGAAGAGCTCATGGACAGCTTCCAGAACCAGTTCAAGCCCCATCACTGAAAAAATTTTTAATTTATATTTTATGATAATATTCTCAACAAACATTGAGAAACATTCAAAATGGCAATATTGCCAAAGGCTATCTACAAATTCACTGCAATACCCATTAATATCCCAACACCATTTTTTAATGAAATAGAGGAAGCAATACAGAAAATCATATGGAACAATAAAAGACCTAGAATAGCAAAAACAATCCTAAGGAGAAAGAACAGTGCTGGAGGAATTACAATACCCAACTTCAAACTGTATTATAAAGCTATAGTAATAAAAACATCTTGGTATTGGCACTGGAACAGGCCTGAAGATCAATGGAACAGAATTGAAGAACCAGAATTAAACCCACAGAACTATGCCTACTTAATCTTTGATAAAGGAGCTAAAACAATACTCTGGAAGAAAGATAGCCTCTTTAACAAACGGTGCTGGCAAAACTGGTTAAACACATGCAACAAACTAAAACTAGATCCTTATATATCACCCTGCACCAAAATCAATTGCAAGTGGATCAAAGACCTCGAAATCAAAACAAACACCCTGAAAACACAAAAGGAAGGAGTAGGAAGAAACCCTTGGGCTCCTTGGCACAGGATGGAACTTCCTTAACAAAGACCCAGACAGGCTACAAATCAAAGAAAGGTTAGACAAATGGGACTGCATCAAACTTCAGAGCTTCTGCAGGGCAAAGGACATAGCTCGCAAGATAAACAGAAAGCCCACAGATTGGGAGAAGATCTTTACCGGCCATTCAATGGACAAAGGCCTCATATGTAAAATATATGCAGAACTAAAAAAATTACCTTTCTTCAAAACAAAACCACAAAGAACCAATAGCCCCCTCATCAAGTTGGCTAAAGACTTAAAAAGAGACTTCTCTGATAAGGAAATGAGAATGGCCAAGAGACATATGAAAAAGTGCTCTACAGGGCTGGGAATATGGCCTAGTGGTGAGAGAGCTTGCCTCGTATACATGAGGCCCTGGGTTCGATTCCCCAGCACCACATACACAGAAAATGGCACTGTGGCACAGAAGTGGCACTGTGGCTCAAGTGGCAGAGTACTATCCTTGAGCAAAAAGGAAGCCAGGGACAGTGCTCAGGCCGAGTTCAAGGCCCAGGACTGGCCAAAAAAAAAAAAAACAAAAAGAAAAAGAAAAAGTGCTCTACATCACTGGCCATAAAAGAAATGCAAATCAAAACAACATTGAGATTCCATCTCACCCCAGTAAGAATGTCATATATCAAGAAAACTAACAATAACAATTGTTGGAGGGGATGTGGCCAAAAGGGAACCCTACTTCATTGTTGGTGGGAATGTAAACTGGTTCAGCCACTCTGGAAAGCAGTATGGAGATTCCTCAGAAGGCTAAACATAGAACTCCCCTATGACCCAGCAGCCCCACTTTTGGGTATCTATCCAAAAGACGACAAACAAAATCACACTAAAGCCATCAGCACAACAATGTTCATCGCAGCACAATTTGTCATAGCGAAAATCTGGAACCAACCCAGATGCCCCTCAGTAGACAAATGGATCAGGAAAATGTGGTACATATACACAATGGAATTTTATGCCTCTATCAGAAAGAATGGCATTGCCCCATTCGTAAGGAAATGGAAGGACTTGGAAAAAGTTATACTAAGTGAAGTGAGCCAGACCCCAAGAAACGTGGACTCTATGGTCTCCCTTACAGGGAATAATTAGCACAGGTCTAGGCAAGTCATAGCAGAGGATTACAAGAGCCCAATGGCTATACCCTTATGAACACATAAGATGATGCTAAGTGAAATGAACTCCATGTTATGGAAATGATTGTTATATCACAGTTGTAACTACTTTCAACGTGCCATGTGTAACTGTAGCTTCTATTATTGATTATCTTCTTGTATGACCTTCCTGTGGTTTTACCTACACTATCTCTGTATGTTATCTGAGTATATTGGAAACCATGTATACTGGTATTAGAACTAGGAAATTGAAAGGGAATACCAAAATAGAGAGACACAGGGTGAAAAAAGACAAACAACTACATAAGCAATACTTGCAAAACTGTTTGGTGTAAATGAACTGAACAACTCATGGGGGGGGGAGGGAAAGGGGGAGGAGGAAGGGAAAATGAGGGACGAGGTAACAAACAGTACAAGAAATGTATCCAATGCCTAATGTATGAAACTGTAACCTCTCTGTAATTCAGTTTGATAATAAAAACTTTTAAAAAATTGAGGAACACAATGGTAACTTATTTTATTAATGTAATTTTGTTTTCAATGTGATGGACAGAGGAGTTAAATTTTCATTTGAAGGTAGTGTGAATTCAGTCTGGGCCCTGCCTTTGAAAATTTTTGTTCGAGATTAGGATTCCACCAGTTGAGGCAAATCTCCACTTGAGCTATTTTGTAGTTAAAGGACATAAAGGAGATAAAGGCCTCACAGATTTTTCTACAGAGTTGACATGACCTGTAATCTGAGATCTAAAGCTGACAGCAGCATGAGAAGACAGAATTAAAGTACGTGGCACGAGTGCCCATCCCTGTTCAGTTATTCTGTTCCTTTCCTATGCAATAGTCCATCATGCAATTTCTCAAGTTGGAAATATTTAAAGGTAAAATATTAGTTGGTAGTGAGTACATACGGTATAAATTTGTGTGTGTATGTGCGTGTGCGTGTGTGTGTGTGTGTGTGTGTGTGTGTGTGTGTGTGCCAGAACTAAGTCTTGAACTGAGATCTCAGCATAGGTCTTGTATGAGATTCGTTGCTTACGGCTAATCCTAGTGAATGATTCAGAGATCCTATTGATGGTTAATTGGTGATGCCTTTCACAGGTTTTCCTGCTAGGACTGATTGGAAAACGTGATATTTAGACCTCAGCCAGGTATGTAGCTAGTGTTATAGGAGTAAGTTGCCAGCACCTAACCAGGTACAGAATTTAAGGATAAATTTTGCTTCCTAATATATTCTGAAAATCATTACAAAGTTATCCATCACACCTCTGTAGTTCCTATGGCCCACTGTACCATATCTTCAGATAAAGATAGTTGATGGCCTCGTAGAGTATATGGAGAAAACTTTCCTACTTTCACTTTAAGTTCAAGACCTTCTGGAAAATTCCAAATATTCACAATATCAAACTCTGGTTCCAATTTCTTTTCGTCATGCAAAAACACTTGATCTCCAGCAGGGTTGTGAAATTGGATGTTCTTCAGAAAAGGATGCAACTAGAAGAGATACATTGATTGAGGGTGAAATCTAGTCTACAGTTAAGATGGAAGACCTGAACTAAGAAAAGCTCCTGATTGCCTTAAAAATTCTGCTTCAGAATTCAAGAACATTAGAGGCATATAATGAAGTATATCAGAGGAAAATTTGCAGAAGAATAAAAATAATATTTAGGAAGCTTGCCCACTCAACAAAGAAATAGAAGGCCTCTTTCCAACAGAAACAAATCCCATGTATATAGTCACAAATGACACAATTTTCAGTGGCCTATCTACAGTTTTCCTTGACAAGTAATTTTGTGAATGTCTGTGTTGTGAATTTGTAAATTTTGAATAGGTAAAGTAGAACTCAACTGGATTATTCATGAAAATATAGATAATTACATATAGGAGGTCATCATTTGCAGTTACTTGAGAAATGCAGAGGGAAATGGTGATTTTACAGTTTTCAAAACATTAGGGATTAGGATGTTGATGTTATTTGTAACTAAAAGAATTTTTAGAAGCAGGGAAAACAACTTTTCATTTTTAGTGGCCTCCTTTCCCTGAAGAGCACATGAACACATGCCTGGAGAATTTCACAGACATTTAAAGAAGTATAGTTTCTTGGGTTTTGGAAAAATACTTGAATTAGTTAATTTCATACAGTTAGATACATCTGTCCAAAATGACTTTCTTCATGGTGTGTGCAATCCAACATAGAAGGCCCTACCTTTGCAGGGGAAAGAACTGCCCATTTTCTCTTTTCCATTGTTTGTACTTCTGTTTGATGAAGAAGCATCTCATGGAGAGCCTGGGCCACAGAATACACAGTGTTGTATACATTGTAGCTGTCTGCAGACATAGTCATATAAAAAATGTGCCCAGGCAACCAACCCAAGGAGGCATTATGAGAACAACTTTCCCACATGACACAGTCAGATTCAGAATCTGAGCAATTGAAAGAGAGAAACCACAGCCTAGCAAGGAAAAAGTCTTCTGGATATTTGGAAGGCTTAACTGCATTGACAAAATTTTTGAATCCAGAAACCTCTGGGTGATAGTGTGTAAAAATGATACGTGCATGCAGTGAACCTAGAATAAAATATCTTTTCCTCAAGGTTGAGTCCCACTCTGAGTTCATGATAAAAACTTTGCCTTTCATTAAAAATTGTTCAATACACATCATTACTTGATCTAGGAATTCATTATCAGCATATATGATGAAGACATTTGCTGAAGATTTATTGATCTGGTTATAACTTCCCATGAATTTGAAAACATTTAAGATGACCTGTTTTGAAAATGCTAGCTCAATGTCCACACAAACTCTATTCCTGGCCATCTCTTCTTTCAATGCAGGAAGAATCCACAAATCATTCTCATCCTGTAAGGATAACAATACCACCCAATTCCAGCTGAAGTGAAGCAATAATAAGACCATGGCAGTGGCTATCGATGTGTCCTTTGGGGCCATCTGATAGAGACCAGGAAACTTGTTCTTGTCTCTCAGGGTATGATCAAAAGGCCCAGTGGTAAGCTAAAGGGAATGAAATTAGGATGGTTCATGAATGACATGATTTCCATCTAGCATAATCCCAGACATGATGTATACTGTATAAACATGATGTAGGTGAAAGGTAGGCTTTCCTTTTAGTTTTTGAAAAACAATTAAATTTACCAATTATTTTACAACATATAAATTTGTTTGTATGATGCTTCTTCATTTTTGTCAGTTACCATCACCTCCTCTTCCATATCTCCACCCCCTGTATCCTGACTTCAGTAGTTCCATTTCACATATGTACATTGAATCTTACATTGTATTTGTCCACCTATCTGTTTCTTCTTCCTCTGCCACCTTCTACATCCCCATAACACTGAACCCCTCTCAGAGAAGATATGCTTCAGTATTCTTATATTCATTGTTTACACTGTCTATTTTATAAGGGAAGTTGCACCATGAAATTCTATCCTGATAATTCTATTCTGATAATTTAGCCAGAGTAATCATGTATACATGTAAGTGAATATGAGTGTTCCATATTTTTAAATATTTCATGTCCATATTTTACACATGTGAAAAACACATACATACTTTCTCTTTCTGAGTCTGACTACCTTCATTCAAAATGTCTTACACATGAGTGTGCATGTATGTGTGTTTCTTTGTGTGTGTTGGCAGTACAGGTCCAGGAAATCAGTATCACATGCACTGCTTGCCTTATACCCTCAAAGGTAGCATTCTACTACTTGAACCACACATTACTGTCTGCTTTGTTCTCATTAACTTTTTCTCATTAATTAGGAATAAGGTTTTCTTTCAATTTCCTGATTTGCTAAAGAAAAGTAATGATAAAACTTAACCCTCTAGGAAAGTCCCTTTGTCTGCTCTAAGTTTTCCATAACCTTTCTAAAACAATGGGACTATACATATACAATTCTCTTTGAAGATTTACACTTTGACATAACAAAATTTTATAGGTTCATAAATCCAGCCTCTTCTTACCATTCTCTCCTAACACCTGAATTGACACCAAATTATACATTACTAGTATCCTTCGCCCCTCCCACTGTCACCTGCGGAAACCTGTAGATGTCCAGCAGTGTCCCAATGAGGGAAGATATTGCTCCTGAAGTTCCTGTAAGGACTGCCATAGACTTGCTCTCTCTCAAACAGTTATAGTTTGGAATCTTGTACTTCCCAAAGAGGCAAATGAAGGGATTTTTAAATAAGGTCGATGTTCCATATCGAATATCATAGATATCAAATCCTAGAGTCAAGTTATGTAAAAGATCAGGGTTTATGTTGATCTCTTCAACAGCAAAAGCCAAGGCCAAAACAAGCTGGTAGCTCTTGATGGAAAACCTGTATAATGGACATAGATATTCAGGAGGGCTATTCCAAGTTTATAACTTTGATGGACTGAATGTTTGCTCCTCTGACAATAAATATGTTAAAACATTATTGTTACTCTGGATGGAATATGAATGTCATGTCTTGTGCTTGTATATAGGATTACATAAGGACATGAAAGAAATTTATCAATATACTTGAGAAATTTAGTTAAGTGAGGGAGAGATTGCTTGCTTTTCACTACCACACACAGAGCACAGCAAAAATTTTCCATTAATCATAGAGAAGGCTTTTATGTGACACCCAATATTTTGTTCTCTTCACCTTGGGAAACAATCTCCACCTGTTTGAAAATTTGTGTTTTAAGCCTCCCAGTTTATGTTATGTAGTTATATTGCAGGTTGAGCTATTTTTAATTTAAATAGCATCTTTCAGAAGCAAAGCCTCATTTCATAAAGATTCTATAGGAAGCTGTGTTTACTAATCCAACCTAATGACCAGCTCTTCCTGCAATTTGAAATTTAATAAGAGCTTAAATATCAGGTGAGGGAATTTTTTATTTATGTAGGGATACCAAATTCAATCCACCAACTCTAAGGAACTAATTATTGAGAGAGGAACCTCCAACAAGGGGGATGCAGAAAAAATTGTGAGGAAGGTTTACATTTAAATCCATCTTCCAAAGCCATAACTGGAAATTGCACAAATCCCTACTCTCTTCCCAATATATTTAGTTTGAGATATTGGAAAAAAAGAACATTAAGGAGTAGAGAAGATAATAGAATTTTTTATGTTTTGTCATATTTATGTGTGCAATGGTATATGTGTGTGTGTACATTCTAAAGAAATGAATATAATGAAATTAACATACTTTGTTCAAAGTAGGAATCAGTGGAAGCAACATGGAAATACAAATTATTCAAAATGGACAGAAAGAATGCATAGAAATAGAAAAAGTGGCAAATAAAGGAAGATAAGTTTTTCCAGAAAATAAGCAGGCTACAGGGCAGATAATGAAGAGACAGTTGTATTTATTCTTTAAAAATACAATTCTAAAAACATTTATGAGAAGAATAAAACATACACAAGGCAATCCATGAACATTATGAAAGTAAGTAAAGATTAGTACAAGAATTCATGGCAGGGGCTGAGGATATGGCCTAGTGGCAAGAGTGCTTGCCTCGTATACATGAGGCCCTGGGTTCAATTCCCCAGCACCACATATACAGAAAACTGCCAGAAGTGGCGCTGTGGCTCAAGTGGCAGAGTGCTAGCCTTGAGCAAAAAGAAGCCAGGGACAGTGCTCAGGCCCTGAGTCCAAGGCCCAGGACTGGCCAAAAAAAAAAAAAAAATTCATGGCATGTACAAGGAGACATAAATGAGTATCAGATGGAAAGGGGTCCAATGAAAATATTGTCTTTGGGAAAATGATATGAGTGATGACACAGATCAACCAAGGAAATAAAGGAGTGCATAAAGGCCAAAAGAATACTTCAGGAAAGTGATGGAAGCCACGAAAAATAATCAAGTATAAGGGAAAGAAATAAAGAGTAGAAATTCTTGACAACAGAATACAGGACACAGAAAACAGAATAGATAGAAAGCGGGACACTTTTCTAGAACAAATGTAAGAAACAATGAAGGAGCGAGCAAGAATTTCAGGGATCAATTAAAAGGCCTAATTTAAGACTAAGTTTTCAGGAAGGAGAAGACGGTGCGATGATAGATGTAGGTAACGTATTTAACAGAATTCTCCCAGAGAGGTTCCTTACCATGAAAAAAATATAGACACATTCAGGCTCAAGAAGCCATAGAAGTCCAATCTAACCAGACCAGAATAAAACATCCTGTTGTCACACTGTTATTCCCACAGGATCAGTAGAGACCAAAGAAATAATTATGGAAGCTATCAGAAAGAAGCAATTGGTTGCTTATAAAGGAAAAATTGTTAGAAAAGTACAAATTTCTCAGCTGAGACAATGAAAATAAGGAGAGTTGAAATCGTGTATTCCATAGCTTACAGGCAAATAACAAATAGGACGTACCCAGCAAAGCACCCTTTCATATTTGTAGGACACATGAAAAATTGCATAAAAAGAAAAATTGAAATAATTTTCTACAGGAAACCAGCAAAAAAAGAAAGGCAAAGATGTCCTACATATAGAAAGCCATCCAGAACATGATAGTAGCAGAACAAAAATGTCCCTGCTGAGATAATCAGATAAATATAATAAGAAAAGATGAGGCACAGACACCAAATAGGTGAATAACATGGGTGGGGTTACTAAATACTTCTCAATAGAATTAAAACTCCAAGTACATGACAGATTGAGAAACTGGATTACAAAGCAAAACTTGTCCATCTGCAGTCTACAAGACACCTTTCTTGCCAACAGAAATTACATGCTTAAACTTAAAGCCTAGAATAACATTTTTCAAGGAAATGATCCTAATAAAATGGGTGGAGTCAAGATCCGCAATTACAAAAATTCACTGAAAGTCCAGATGAATGGGATTGCTTTCCAAATGAAGCATTTCTGCATGACAAATGACATACCTACCAAGATAAATAGGCCCTCAAATGAGAGAAGGTCTTTAGTAACTGTGCATAAGACAATGGCCGCATTCCTAAAATATATAAACTCAACACAAAATAAATCCTCAAACAAAAAAATAACCCAACTAATAAATGGCCTAAAGACTCAGAGATTTGTCTGAGGAAGAAATAAGAATGGCCACGAAAGAAATGCAAAGGAAAAAAACATTGCAATTCCACCTCACCACAGTATGTTGCTCATTATGAAGGAAACTCACAATTGCAGATGCTGTCAGGGACGTGGACAAAAGGGAACACTACTAAACTGTTCCTGTGAACGTAAACTTGTTTAACCACTCTTGAAAGCATTATGAAAGTTCCTCAAAAGAGTTAAACATAGAGCTTCCCTATGAACCAGCAATTCCCCTCCTGGGCATTCATCCACTAATACACAAGTGAGGCCACAGTAAAGGCATCACCCGATCACATACATTGCAGCATTGTTTACTATAGGAAAGATGTGGAATAAACCTAGATACCTCTCAGAGGATGAATGGATCAACAAAATGTGGTATATATACAAAATGGCATTTTATGACTCTGAAATATATTTCTACCTTCATAAGGAAATGGAAATACTGGGAAATGTAGCATAAACCTAAGCCAGACTCAAAGAAACATAGGTTACGTGGTTGCTCTCTTTGTAACCAAAATGTGTTCATAATATATATCTACAATATATTTACAAGTAATTCCACTGGATGGTAAAAGACAAAAACTTACACTTAGACATGGTAAATTATACAGGATTCTACACATTCACATAGTGAGATCGAGGGGAATATTCTCAAGAGAATATCACAAAGGCTCAATAGCTTTATATATAAGATCTTAAAATCATGTTTGTTGAAATGATCCCCCAAGTCTATGGCCATACCACCCTGAATGCGCCCGATCTCATCTGAAATGAATCCCCAAGAAATGTAAACATGAGATTTTTGTATTTTTCTTTTCCATTTTGTTCTTTGTTTTCTCTTTTGTCACTGGTTTTTATTTATTTCTTTTATGTTAGTTTATCTGTTTTGGTGAGGTTAAGGAGGAGTAGAAAAATGGTCAGACAAATGATGAATGAAGACAGCAGTGATACATACTAGACCTTAGGTTGAAATTCAAATATAACACTTATCAGAGAGGTATTCAGGTGGGAAAAACTGAGAGAAATGAGGGAAGAGGTGCATGATTAAAAAGGAAATGTACGCATTACCTGACTTATGTATCTGTAATCTCCCTGTACATCGCCTTTAAAAATACAATATATAAAAAGGAATTAGAACAAAGCACTCCATACAGAAGAAGTTTCTTTTTACTTAAAAAAGAAAAACCACAATAGTATCTATAACACATCATTTGAAATAGAGTTTAATGAAAGAATCAAAAAGTGACAATTTCTTAATGCCATGATGAAGGGGTCAAATTAACAAGGTGAAATTGTAATTCTGTTTCTTCCCACACTAATTGAGTATTGAACTATGTTAGCATAATTTAAGGTAGTCCACAATACAACACCAGCTGGAGATTTCACAGAGAGATCTTCTCAACAAAATCAACAGGAGACATCAGAATTAAATTTCACCAATATGACTGTTAATTGTTAAACTACCAAAGGGAGAGAGCCCTTGCAGAGCTCCCTCCAATATCGTAGTTTTCTCGCCCCATAGGAACTGTTACTCCTAGAAAGACAGCCAAAGTAAGTTCTAACAGTACAGGGATTCTGAACAGGAAGGAAAAATCGACTTTGCTGGTCTGAAAACACAGATTTGAGCTCCGGGCGGCGTCCCGCCGCCGCGCCAGCGCCAGCTCCGGCACGGTGCCGGGCACAGCCCCCCGCACTCCGCACAGCTAAAGTGTTAAATACACCAGACGGCAGCTGAGCACGAAGGACCTGACATCGCAGAGACAGCGTGAGTACCCCACAAAAGTTATCCTCACTTGTGCCCACAGTCCAGCTTCTGGAAGGCATCCCTGTCCCCACCGCCAGAGAAAGCGCCATCTTTGCCACTGGCATAGGGTCAGACCAGACTGGAACTGAAGCGGGCCTGGGGAAAGCGAGGTCAAAAAAGCCATCTTTGAAAAGGGCAGGAGGGACAGAATCAGTGAGAACCATCTCCGCCCAGAAGAACGCCCCCTGCCTTGACGGGAGGCGAGTCCGGTGCTTAGCCAGAGGTGCCCCGCCCTGCCCGCCGGAATTTCTAAACTTAAAGCAAAAGCTCTGAGCAGCTACCAGGGGCACGGAAACACCAGAGGGAGGAACAAACAGTTCCTGGGACAGCTAAACGGTCCCATCACAGAGGAAGCTAAATCCCAGCCCAAAACGGAGCTGCACTCCATACCCACCTATGCCAAGGAGGCCACCTCCCTCAGGCAAGCAACTCTCAGCGGAGCAAAACAGGCCAGAGGCGCCCCGCCCTGCTGTGTTCACAGCCTAGTCAAGACCAGGCATCAAAGGCAGTGGCCCCACAGCAGACAGAGGAGCCACAGTTCCTGAGACTGCTCACCTCCCCATCTACAGAGGACACCCAAGGCCTGCCTGCAAGCTGTGTGAACCTCAGAGACCCACGATTGCACCAACAGGGGAGAAGGTCAGAACAGAACCACCCCTTGCCAAGTGAAATCAAGTCAAACCAGCCAATCAGGAAAATAAACTGCAGTCCATTGCAGGGAAACCAGAGACTGGTTTCTTTTTCTTTTCAAACTTTTTTTAAACTTTTTTTTTTCTTTTTAATTTTTTCACATCTGAAACATCATTGGTTGTTTTTTTTGTTTTTTGGTTTGTTTGTTTTTTGTTTGTTTGTTTTCCATTTTTACCAGTTTGCTTTATCAAGTTTTTTGGGGGTTTGTTTATTTGTTTGGGTTGTTCCTTTTCTGTTATTTTCCTTTTTATTTACTTATGCTTCCTTTTTAAATAATTTTTCTCTGTTTTGTGTATCTGTCTTCCAGTATTTTTACTTTATTTCTCTCGTTGCGTCCTCTTCCTTTAAAAATTACTTTCCTATAAATAACACCTCCACCCTTTTCTGCTAACTCTCCAGTGTCTGTCATTTCAACATTGTTCTTTCTACTGATTCTACTCTTCTCCACATTTCCACGTCACTGAAACTAAACCAAAATCACCACCACCCCCCAAATACATTTTACTCTATTCTCTTTACTACCTCCAACTTACCCTCCTGACTTACTGCCTGGACTTCCAGGTTCCATTGACTCCTGGTTATTGGATAGAGGGTATCCCAGCTTAATACGAGTGAATCAAAGGGGTTCATAGAGAAAGCCAGTCCTAAAAGAACTTAATATAAAAACAAGAATTGCATATAGGGTTGTAACAGTAAATAAGTAACTACTGAATACAGGGCCCAGGATCGGTTGTTATATTGAAATTGTATTCTTTAGGAACACCAAATCTAACTTTATAGACAGGCATACAAATTATCTGTATATAATTGTGATCTTGTAAGATTTACACAACAGTGCTTGGTAAGGGCTGCTTTGGGTCTTAAACGGTGCTCACAGGTGCTGGTAGACTGGCATTCCCAATTCAAATGGGCAGAAGAAACACAAGAAAGATGGCAAACAATGAAGTCTTATCCCCCACTCAAAACAAGCAGGAAGCAGAGCAGTCAATCAAAAACATAGAAGAGAACCCCCAAAATGCTCTACAAAGTCTACTGATAAACATGATAAATGAAAAGTTTGAATCTCTTCAGTCAATTATGTTAGAGCGTGAGGAGGCAAAGCAAAAATTAATGGAGAATTTCATGGCATCCACAAATAGAAAGATAAATGAGCTTCAAGAGTGAAATGAAAAGATAGCTACCCAGCTTAAAGATTTGAGAGACAACACTCAAAACCAAATTAATTAAGTTAATGAAGTAAAGAAGTCCATACAGGACCTAAGAAATGACATGGAAAGCATCAGGAAAGACCAGTCAGAAGGAAAAGAGATTCGAAATCAAGTAGCTAGCCTACAGTCCCGACTAACTGAAGCAGAGGATCGACTCTCAGGAGCTGAAGATTCCTTAGATTCTATGGAGAAAGATCAAAAATCAATACAAATCCAGTCCAATCAACAAAACAGATCGCTACAGGAGATTCAAGACACAATCAGGAAGCCCAATTTAAGGATAATAGGTATAGAGGAAAACTTGGAGAAAGAGGTTAATGGGATAGGCAACCTATTTAACAAAATATTAGCTGAGAACTTCCCAAACATCCAGAAGGAAAGTCCTATACAGATACAAGAAGCATTTAGAACCCCAAATCGACCAGACCAGAATAGGACTTCCCACCGACACATTGTGATCAAAACAGCTTCAGCAGAGTGCAAGGAAAAAATACTCAAAGCTGTTAGGGCAAAGAAAACAATCACATATAAAGGAAAAGCAATCAGAATTACCCCAGACTTCTCAGCAGAGACCATGAAAGCAAGGAAAGCCTGGAATGAAGTATACCAAACTCTAAATAAAAATAACTACCAACCAAGAATTCTGTACCCAGCCAAACTCTCCTTCATAGCCGAAGGTCAAATAAAAGTCTTCCACAATAAGGAAAAACTGAAACAATATATCTCCACCAAACCAGCTTTACACAAAATCCTTAAAGATGTACTATACAGGGAAAATAATCAAGATCCCCACACAGACAGAGAAATGAACCCTAATTAGTAAACACTAGATCAAGAAATGGGAAGACACAGCTTTAAACAAGATAGTGATAATGAAAGGAACAAATGATCACCTCTCAATCCTAACTGTCAACATTAATGGACTTAATTCTCCAATCATATGACATAGGCTCGTAAGTTGGATCAAAAATCAAGATCCATCTTTCTGCTGCCTCCAAGAGACACATCTATCCAGCAAAAGTAAACATCTTCTAAAAGTGAAAGGCTGGAAACAAATCTATCAAGCAAATGGCCCCCATAAGCAGGCTGGAGTTGCAATCCTAGTATCAGACAAAATTGACTTCAAATTAAAAAAGGTAAGAAGAGACAAAGAAGGTTACTACATACTAGTAAAAGGATCTCTCCAACAGGAAGAAATAACCATCCTAAATATCTACACACCAAATGCAGGAGCACCCAACTTCATCAAACAAACACTACTGGCTCTAAAAACATTCATAGACCCAAACACAATGATAGTGGGGGATTTTAACACTCCACTATCACCTCTGGACAGATCAACACGCCAAAAACTGAACAAAGAAACCACAGAACTAAACAATTGCATAGACCAAATAGACCTAATCGACATCTACAGAATATTCCACCCAGCAAGGACAGAATACACATTCTTTTCGGCAGCACATGGAACATTCTCCAAAATAGATCACATCTTAGGGCACAAAGAAAATCTGTACAAATTCAGAAGTATCAAAATCATTCCCTGCATTCTCTCAGACCACAATGGAATAAAATTAGAGCTCAACTCAAACAGCCACCACAGAAAATCCCACAATTCATGGAAACTAAAGAACACACTGCTGAACCATCAGTGGATCATTGAAGAAATTAAAACGGAAATTCAAATGTTTATGGACTTCAACCAAGTTGAGGACACAAAGTACCAGCTCCTTTGGGACACAGCAAAGGCAGTACTCAGAGGAAAATTTATATCTCGGAGTACATACATCAACAAACTGGAGAAACAGCAACTCAGTAATTTAAGGAAGCACCTTAATTTTCTGGAGAGAGAACAGCAAGCCAAACCCCAAGTCAATAGACGGAAGCAAATAATTAAAATCAAATCAGAATTAAATCAATTAGAGACGAAAAAAAACATCGAAAGAATCAACAAAACAAAGAGTTGGTTCTTTGAAAAAATCAACAAGATAGACAGACCCCTGGCAAACCTGACCAAAAAACGAAGGCAGCACACTCAAATAAACAAGATAAGAGATGAAACAGGTAGCATCACCACAGAAATAACCGAAATTCAGAAAATAATAAGGGACTATTTTGCAAACGTTTATGCCAACAAATTGGAGAACTTGGAAGAAATGGATGATTTCCTAGAAAAAATCGATACCCCCAAACTGAACCATGAAGATTTAAACCTTCTAAACAGACCCATATCCAGTATTGAAATAGAAACGGCAATAAATGATCTCCCATCCAAGAAAAGCCCAGGTCCAGACGGATTCACCGCAGAATTCTACAAGGCCTTCAAAACAGAACTCACTCCAATATTTCTCAAACTCTTCAATGAAATTGAAAAAGAACGTTCACTACCAGACTCATTTTATGAAGCCAGTATAACCCTCATCCCAAAACCAGGCAGAGACTCATCACGGAAAGAGGACTACAGACCAATCTCCCTGATGAACATAGATGCAAAAATTCTCAACAAAACTCTGGCCATTCGACTTCAACAGGTCATCAAAAAAATCATACACCACGATCAAACTGGATTCATCCCAGGGATGCAAAGCTGGTTTAATATACGCAAGTCAATTAATGTAATCCACCACATCAACCGGAGCAAGGTAAAGAACCACATGGTTTTATCGCTGGATGCGGAAAAAGCGTTTGATAAAATCCAGCACCCATTTATGCTAAAAGCCCTGGAAAAACTGGGATTCCAGGGAACATTCCTGAATATAATCAAGGCAGTTTATGACAAACCAACAGCATGCATAACTCTAAATGGTGAAAAACTAAAGCCATTCCCTTTAAAATCAGGAACAAGGCAGGGATGTCCACTCTCTCCCCTGCTCTTCAACATAGTACTAGAATTCCTAGCCAGAGCAATTGGGCAAGAAGAGAATATAAAGGGGATACAAATAGGAAAAGATGAAGTTAAACTTTCTCTCTTCGCAGATGACATGATCCTATACCTAAAGAATCCCATAGACTCTACCCCCAAGCTACTAGAGCTGATCCAAAACTTTGGCAAAGTTGCAGGATATAAAATAAACCTTCAAAAATCAATGGCCTTTCTCTATGCTAACAACCCGAAGACCGAGGCTGAAATCAGGAAAGCAACTCCTTTTGCAATAGCCCCCAAAAACATAAAATACCTAGGAATAACCTTAACCAAAGAAGTAAAAGACCTCTTTGAAGAGAACTTTAAAAGCTTGAAAAATGAAATTAAGTCAGAACTAAGAAAATGGAAAAACCTCCCATGCTCCTGGATTGGGAGGATTAATGTAATCAAAATGGCAATATTGCCAAAGGCTATCTACAAATTCAATGCAATACCCATTAATATCCCAACACCATTCTTTAATGAAATAGAGGAAGCAATCCAGAAATTCATATGGAACAATAAAAGACCTAGAATAGCAAAAACACTCCTAAGCAGAAAGAACAGTGCTGGAGGAATTACAATACCCAACTTCAAGCTGTATTATAAAGCTATAGTAATAAAAACAGCTTGGTATTGGCACCGGAACAGGCCTGAAGACCAATGGAACAGAATTGAAGACCCAGAATTGAACCCACAGAACTACGCCTACTTAATCTTTGATAAAGGAGCTAAAACAATAGTATGGAAGAAAGATAGCCTCTTTAACAAGTGGTGCTGGCAAAACTGGATCAACACATGCAACAAACTAAAACTAGATCCTTATATATCACCCTGCACCAAAATCAATTCCAAATGGATTAAAGACCTTAAAATCAAAACAGGCACCCTGAAAACACTAAAGGAAGGAGTAAGAGAAACACTTGGGCTCCTTGGCACAGGACAGAACTTCCTTAACAAAGACCCTGAAAGGCTACAAAGCAAAGAAAGGTTGGACAAATGGGACTGCATCAAACTCCAGAGCTTCTGCACGGCAAAGGACATAGCTCGCAAGATAAACAGAAAGCCCACAGACTGGGAGAAGATCTTTACTGGACATTCAACAGACAAAGGCCTCATCTCTAAAATATATGCAGAACTAAAAAAATTACCTTCTTCCAAAACAAAACCACAAAGAACCAATAGCCCCCTCATCAAGTGGGCTAAAGACTTACCAAGAAACTTCTCTGATGAGGAAATGAGAATGGCCAATAGACATATGAAAAAATGCTCTACATCACTGGCCATAAAGGAAATGCAAATCAAAACAACATTGAGATTCCATCTCACCCCAGCAAGAATGTCATATATCAAGAAAACTAATAATAACAATTGTTGGAGGGGATGTGACCAAAAGGGAACCCTACTTCATTGTTGGTGGGAATGTAAACTGGTTCAGCCACTCTGGCAAGCAGTATGGAGATTCCTCAGAAGGCTCAATATAGAACTCCCCTATGACCCAGCAGCCCCACTGTTGGGTATCTATCCAAAAGCCCACAAACAAAATCACAGTAATGCCACCAGCACAACAATGTTCATCGCAGCACAATTTGCCATAGCGAGAATCTGGAACCAACCCAGATGCCCCTCCATAGATGAATGGATCAGGAAAATGTGGTACATATACACAATGGAATTTTATGCCTCTATCAGAAAGAATGACATTGTTCCATTTGTAAGGAAATGGAAAGACTTGGAAAAAGTTATACTAAGTGAAGTGAGCCAGACCCAAAGAAACATGGACTCTATGGCCTCCCTTATTGGGAATAATTAGTACAGGTTTAGGCAAGCCATAGCAGAGCATCACAAGGCCCAACAGCTATACCCTTATGAACACATAAGATGATGCTAAGTGAAATGAACTCCATGCTATGGAAACAATTGTTATATCACAGTTGTAACTACTTTCAATGTCCTATGTGTATGTGTAGTTTCTATTATTGATGATGTTCTTGTATCACCTTCCTATGGTTGTACCTACACTATCTCTGTAATCTTATCTGAGTATATTGGAAACCGTGTTTACTGGTATTGGAAGTAGGAAATTCAAAGGGAATACCAAATTTGAGAGACACAGGGTAAAAAAAGAGAAATAACTACAAAAGCAATACTTGCAAAACTGTTTGGTGTAAGTGAACTGAACACCTCCGGGGGTCGAGGGAGGGGGGCATGAGGGACAAGGTAACAAACAGTACAAGAAATGTATCCAATGCCTAACGTATGAAACTGTAACCTCTCTGTACATCAGTTTGATAATAAAATTTTGAAAAAAGAAAGTACTGTTAAAAAAAAATTTTCACCAATAATCTGATGAATACCACATATACAAACTGATTATTTCAATGAACTTCTATTGAATAAACACTGTTCATCAGAATACTGACCACTGTCCAGGAGAGTTGATGGCTAGAAGAAAACACAAAAGTATATTGACAAAACAAAAGTATATTGACCACACATGCAGACCACACTGTTTTAATGCTACAAATTAAGAAGAAAAATAGGGGCTGGGAATATGGCCTAGTGGCAAGAGAGCTTGCCTCGTATACATGAAGCCCTGGGTTCGATTCTCCAGCACTACATATCTAGAAAATGGCCAGAAGAGGCGCTGTGGCTCAAGTGGCAGAGTGCTAGCCTTGAACCAAAGGAAGCCAGGGACAGTGCTCAGGCCCTGAGTCCAAGCCCCAGCACTGGCCAAAAAAATAAATAAATAAATAAATAAAATAAAAATAAAAAGAAGAAGAAAAATAGGAACATACCATGAAAATCAAATAAATTATTGTCCAATAGTTACTAAATACCTAGATAAAAATTAAATTAAGAATGTAAGATTATGTGACATGAAATTAATTTCAAGTTATGGAAATAAGTGGTTTATCGTTGTTGTTGTTATTTTCAATGTATTGTATAAAATTATGCCATTTTCTTCTGTCTTTCTTCCCCAGGATTTTACCCCTGATGTCACAGTTACTGATTTTGGTACCCAGGATATTGTATATAGGTATATTGGAACTAGGGAAGGGAAGAGGAACATCAAAATGGAAAGAAAAAGGATAAAAGACAAACCAATGCAACAGCCACACTTATAAAACTATATGCTGTAAACGAACTGTAAAAGACATGGAGAGGGGGGAGGGAAATGGGGAGGGGCAAAGTGGGAGAAAATGGGGGAACAAGAAGAATAAGTAATGTACTCTCTGCCTTATTAATGAAATTGTAACTCCTATGAACATCACTTTAACAAAAACTAAATCAAAAAAATTAAATTATGCATGCACCAGCGCACCCCCTCCCCAGCAGGGACCCTGGGGCTGGTAGACATTCAACCTCTGGCTGAGGCACTTGCGCAGACTATCTGAATGGCAGACTCATTAGTGGTCATATACGATACCAGCCCAGAAAGCTCACCTGGGCATTAGCACATGCATCCCTCACAGCAGAGTCGCAGGGAGGCTGCAGGCTCCAACTCCCGCCGCCCCCCTGCCAATACTTGAACCCACTTAGGGTCATGCATACCACCCCCCAGCAGAGGCGCAAGAGGGCACAAGCACCCCCCAACAGCCTGGGACTGCATGCCCCCAGCAAATGCATGCAAGCTCACACACATGCACCCACCAGCAGCTTGGGGTTCAAACACACGCACCCCCCAGTACGCCCACACAGATTAGCATCCTAGCCCTCCAGCAGGAGGGCCCCGGCACCTGCTCCTCTGAGGGAGTACACAGGTGGGTTTGCTGCCCCTCTGCAGCAACACTTGCTCTGATAGGCACACTCCAGAGCCACAGCAACTAGCGGGGGAAAGAAACAAAAATGAGAAAAATCTCCATGCCATGCTGAATTGGTGACCTGCAAAACCCCCAACAGGGGCTCACAAGGGTCAGCACTTCACAGTGGCAGAGCACAGACCCACCGAGAAAGCCACAGAACCTACCCACCCTTAACTGCAGACAGGGTGACTGGGTTGGCAGCAGTGGAGGCAGGCACACTCACACATAGGGCAGAACGGTACAATGGTGGAGCTCAAACCCAGAGCCCAAACCCGGAGCAGGACACAAACATGTCCTGGCTGGTGGACCAGCAGGAACCAGCACAAAGCCAAACCAAGAACGCCACCTACAGGACACCAAAGGAAGTGCAGAGGGAAATCAAGAATCCACAACTCCTTCATCCCAGATGCATAAATCACAAAGAAATATTACAAATTTTATGAAAGGTCAAGCCCCGCTCCACAAAACAGTGAGACCAAAGAGGAAATGGAGAATAAAAAAAAAACAAAACTTCAGGCCTATGACAGCAGAAATTACCAAAAACATCAGGAATGAATTCCAAAAACAATCTCAGGAAAACAGAAAGGAATTCTCAAAGGAACTTCAGGAAGTGAAGAAAGAAATGGAAGTAAAAATAGACACAGCCCAGTCCTCATTTAAAGAAGATCTTAACATCCTGAGAACCAAAATGCGTGAAAAAAATAGATTCAAAATTCAACTCATTAAAAGAAGAAATTACTACATTAAGAGCAGATCTAGCAACCATAAACAGCTCACTTGCCTCAATGCAAACTACACTGGAAGCTACGGCTCAAAGGATTGATCATTTGAAATCTAGGTTGTCATTTCTGGAAGACAACTCACCTGATAAGGATAGAAGATTATCACACTCCAAGAAACTGTCACTCTTCATGAAAGACTAATTCAGGAGATAGTGGACAGGGGGAAGAGATATAATCTGCATATAATCGGAATAGATGAAGGAGAGGAGTACCAGAGTAGAGGTATACAAGAAATATTCAATAGAACTATTACAGAGAATTTTCCAAATCTCAGAAGGGAAAACCTTACCCATATAACAGAAGCATACAGAACACCTAGCAGACCAGACCCTAGAAGAACCAAACCCAGACACATCATAGACAAGGCTTCAGATCTTAACCACAAGGAAGATATCCTGAATGCAGTCAAAACAAAGAAAGAACTATACAATGGAAAAAAAAGATCAGAATCATGGCAGACCTCTCCACACAAATTTTCAACACGTGATGAGCCTGTAATAACACCATCCAAGTCCTGAAGGCCAACAACTGCCAACCCAGATTTAGATAGCCAGCAAAATTAGAATTTACATTCAATGGAGAAACCAAAACCTTCCAGAATAAAGAAAAATTAAAGGAATATATGAACAAAAATCCAGCCCTCCAGGGACTTCTAAGAGGAGAACCTCACCCAACAGATAACAGCCAGGAACAAGGATCCCCAATATTCAGAACCCAATAAGAAAGCATCTTAATAAACACAAGAAAGAAAGCAAAGAACCAAAACACAGGTTAATAGGAAAATGGAAGGGAAAAAAAAAACCACACCTATCCATAGTAACTATAAACATCATGGACTTAACTCTCCAATCAAAAGAAAGCAGATAGAAGAGTGGGTCCGTAAACAAGACGTATCTATCTGTTGTCTTCAAGAGACCCATCTCAGAGCAAAGGATAAAAACAGATTCCAAGTGAAAGGATGGAGTAAGATCTTCCAAGCAAATGCACCTACCAAAATGGCAGGGGTAGCCATCCTGATTTCAGACAAGCTAATCCTCTCATTAAAATCAGTCCAAAAAGACAAAGATGGTCACTACATATTAACACAGGGAGCAATCCAGGTAGAAGATATAACAGTAATAAATATTTACTGATCTATTAAAGTAGTGCTAAAATATCTCAAACAAATTCTTTCAGAACTACAGAACAAGATAGACCCAAATATGACAACTTTAATACTCCACTCTCTCCGAGACAGATCCAACACACAGAGGATTATCAAGGGAGATAAAGACATAAATAACACCATATCCCGCATGGATCTGACATATCTATACAGAGTATTTCACCCTCCAGAGAGACTTAATGCATGTTGGGGTTCAGCTTTGGCCTTGAGGGGGAAGGGCAGAGGAGAGCGCTCCCAAGACGCTGCCCTTCCCCCAGCCCTGGGGGAATGTGGAAGCAGGCCACAATTCTCTGGGTCCGGAACCAGAAGAACTGGCTTTGCGACCAGCCCCCCAACTTTCTCGCCAGCCCATGTGCTCCCCATTCTCGTGGGCTTTGCCCCTGGGGTGGTGCTAAGCAAGTGACATTAGCTCATGAGGGGGTCCTATGACAAGCTCGCCAGCCTATCGCCAGCTCTTGGTCGATCACCCCTTTTCTTGTCACCCCCTACTATATCAACTGCTAGCCACTCCCTTATTAAATCAGATTTGCTCTTGAAGCGTCTCCGAGACTCTGCGTATGCCTGGCTTTCTTCACGGGTAAGGAGGGAGGTAAAGCGATCTCGTATGGCCGCGTGCACCTGAGGTCTTTCCTGAGCCCCCCACTCCACTCTGGCCTTACCTGTGGGTTGGGTGACCAGGGGAGAGGGTGAGAAAGGGAGCAATTAGAGTAGAGTAGAGCCTGACCCCCCGTGCCAGGGGAGGCGACCCAAGCCCGGCATTTTGGCTGCCCAATGTGGGGAACAGAACCCACTCAAGGAAGTCTGTGGCTCCCGTTAGAATCTCAGGGAATTGGGGTGGAAACCCCAGGACGCGTAGTCCTCCCATCCGGGTCATCAAAGACAATGGGACAGATTCAAAGTAGGTGAAGTAATTCGCCCCTTAAAATCCTGAAGTTCACCCTGCAAAACGCAGAAATGAGTATTTTGGAACCCTGTGCTATACGAATTTGGGAGGAGTTGACCCATAGGGTCCCGTGGTTCATTGAGGCCAACCCACTCTCGTGGGAAACTTGGGACCGGCTAGAGCGGGAGCTAGAGGAGACAGAATGGGAAGAACTCCCACTCGTGGCCCTGCAAGCTATTAAGACCCTCAAGGCTTGCTTCTCCTCGGACCCAGGGGAGAGTCCCTGGACTCAGGAGAGGGCAGCTGGAGGGAATTTTGGTCCGGAGGGGGCCCCCGACGCCCCACTCCGAGAGGCCCAGGGACGTGCGCGAGCTTGATCCCCGGGACCCCAATCCAGATGCCGTTTCCGAGAGGCGCGCAACGCTGCCGGCTCACTACCCTTCCCCACTGGAGGCCTGGCTCGGCTCCATACATATGCAGATTCCGGGAGCCCCGCTGAGGGGCTGCTTCACAGCCACAGCGGCAGTGGCAGCAGTGATGCTCCGCCGCCAAGCGCAAACGGCCCTGCCGGTTTTAAACTCGGAGCCCTTACCACTTCGTGGGAGCTGCAGGAAACTAAAGACTTCCATGAGTTCAGGAGGGTGTTCCTTGAGAGAGGCATGCCGAATACGCCCTGGGCGGAGCATCTGCTTTACGGCCTGACTTACAGATTCTCCACCGACCAAGACAATAAACAGCCTAAGGCCCTCTGGGCAGTCCCAATTGCCCCAGACATGAGGCCAGAGACAGAAATTATTATATTTGGAAAGAGGTTCCGATTCTTAATTGATACCAGAACAGATTGGACCATATTAAAAAAGGAATTAGTGCCTCCATGGTGGGACCTAATCCCCGGCCCCCAGACCTCGGAGGTGGGAGGCACAGTTGGGAGTGGGACAACCAAGGACTGGCTTTCCTGGGATGATATGAATGGTGGCAAGGGAATAGTACATCCTTTAATAATGACAAACTCACCAGATAACCTGTTGGGACAAGATAGCTTGGGAAAGGTCATCACAGGCCTGGACCTGTCAGGTGGCCCTAGTGGCTGCTAAAAAGCCCCCTAACTTTCTCACCAGCCCATGTGCTCCCCATTCTCACAGGCTTTGCCCCTGGGGTGGTGCTAAGCAAGTGACGTTAGCTCATGAGGGGGTCCTATGACAAGCTCGCCAGCCTATCACCAGCTCTTGGTTGATCACCCCTTTTCTTGTCACCCCCTACTATATCAACTGCTAGCCACTCCCTTATTAAATCAGATTTGCTCTTGAAGCATCTCCGAGATCCATGTGCGCCTGGCTTCCTTTGAGGGTAAGGAGGGAGGTAAAGCGATCTCATACGGCCGCGTGCACCTGAGGTCTTTCCTGAGCCCCCCACTCCACTCTGGCCTTACCTGTGGGTTGGGTGACCAGGGGAGAGGGTGAGAAAGGGAGCAATTAGAGTAGAGTAGAGCCTGACCCCCTGTGCCAGGGGAGGCTACCCGAGCCCGGCAAATGCACATTCTTCTCAGTAGCCCATGGAAATACTACAAAATAGATCATATCATAGTCCATACAAAGAGCCTCAGCAAATACAAGAGTACTGATATTATCCAAAGTATTCTATCTGATCACAGTGGAATCAAGCTAGCCCTCAATAAGAAGGAATACTGCAGAAACTACACAAACACTGGGAGGCTAAACTCCTCACTACTAGCTAACATTTGGGTCACAGAGCAAATTAAGGATGAAATTAATAAGTTCATAAATCACAATGACAATGAAAAATCACAAAAATACCTAGGGTATACAGCAAAGGCAGTGCTGAGGGGCAAAATCATTGCCCTCAGCTGACACATTAAAGGAATGGAATCAGATAAGGTGAATAACCTCATGATGCAGTTAAAACAGCTGGAGAAACAAGAAATAATTGAATCTAAAACGACTAAGAGGGGAGAGATTACAAAAATCAAAGCAAAGATAAATGAAAATGAGACTAGAAAGATCATTCAACAAATAAATAAACCTAAAAGCTGGTTCTTTGAGAAAATAAATAAAATTGGCAGACCCCTTGCAAGACTTTAAGAAAAAAAAAAAAAAAGAGAAGAGACTCAAATCCGTAAGATCAGGGACTCCACTGGAAAAATTACAAGTACACAGGATATTCCATCAATTATAAGGAACTATTTCCAAAACCTTTACTCACTAAAGAATGAAAATTTTACACAGATGGATCCTTAGAGAAGTATAAACTGCCCAAACTAAGTCAAGAAGAAATAAAACTATTAAATAAACCAATAACCTATAATGACATACAGGAATTAATCAAGAGTCTTCCAACAAAGAAAAGCCCAGGCCCAGATGGATTCACCAATGAATTCTATAAAACATTCAGGGAGGAGCTAATACCAGTACTCCTCAAACTCTTCCGTGAAATACAAACAGAGGGAGAAATCCCAAACTCATTCTATGAAGCGAATATCATAATCATCACCAAACCAGGCAAAGACCCAACAAAAAAAAAGAGAATTACAGATGAATATCACTTATGAAAACAAATGCAAAACTCCTCAAAAAATATTAGCTAACAGACTCCAGAAATCAAGAAAATTATACACCATGATCAAGTATCCTTCATCCCACAGACGCAAGGGTGGTTTAACATTCGCAAATCAATAAACATAATTCACCACATTAACAGAGCTAAGACCAAAAATCACATCATCACCTCAGTCGATGCCCAAAAGTCTTCAACAAAATACAACACCCATACATGTTATAAGGCCTGGAGAGAATAGGAATAGAGGGAAAATTCTTTAAAACAATAAAAGCCATATACAACAGACCAACTGCTAATATTATATTGAATGGGGAGAAACTAAAACCATTTCCCCTAAACTCAGGAACAAGACAAGGATGCCAAATCTCCCTGCTCCTATTTAACATAGTTCTGGAATCCCTAGCCATAGCAATAAGGCAAGAAGAGGGCATTAAAGGGACCCACATTGGTAAAGAAAAAAAAAATCAAACTATCCTTATTCACAGATGATGTGAAGGACCCTTCTTATATCTGAAGGACACAAAAACTCAGTCCCCAAACTCCTAGAACTAATAAACCATTTTGGCTAAGTAGCAAGTTACAAAATCAATCCACAAAAATCAGCATCTTTTCTGTACACCATTAATGTACAAGCAGAAAAGGAAAATATGGAAACAATATCATTTGAAATAGATAAAGAAAAGAATCAAATACATAGGGATTAACCTAACCAAAGACATGAATGACCTATTTAATGAGAAATATAAAAAATCTAAAAAGATAAATCAAAAAGGACACCAGGAGATGGAAAGACCGCCCATTCTCATGGGTAGGCAGAATCAATATAGTGAAAATGGCCATATTGCCCAAATGTTATACAAATTCAATGCAATCCCCATCAAAATCCCAGCTACATTCTTCACTTAAATAGAGAAAGCACCCATAAATTCATATGGAACAGCAAAAGACCTAGAATAGCCAAAGCAATTCTAGGCAAAAGAAGCAGTGAAGGTGGTATCAGAGTACCAGACTTCAAGCACTATTATAGAGCCATCATAACAAAAACATCCTGGCACTGGCATAAAAACAGACCTGAGGATCAATGGAATAGGCTAGAATACCCAGAAATAAATCTGCATACTTACAGTCAGCTGATATTTGACAAAGGAGCTAAAGACATACAATGGAAAAAACATAGCCTCTTCAGCTACTGGTGCTGGAAAAACTGGGCAGCCACATGTAGGAAACTCAAAGTGGACCCTAGTCTATCACCATGCACCAAGATCAACTCAAAATGGATTAAGGACCTCAACATCAGACCTGAAACTACTGAAGGAGGAGGGAAACTAAAACTTATAGGCATAGGCAAGAACTTCCTGAACAGGGTCTCAGGGCACAACAAATAGGACTAATACAAATGTGACTTCTACAAAATTAAAAGTTTCTGCACAGCTAAAGACATAGCCACTAAACTAGAAAGACAGCCAGCCATATGGCAAAACATCTTCACCAGCACAGCAACAGACAAAGGCCTAATGTCCATCATCTACAGAGAACTCAAGAAACTAACCCCCTCCAAACCCAGTAAACCAATTATTAAAAGGGCAAGTGAGCTAAAGAGAGACTTCACAGGAGTAGAAATAAAAATAGCAAAGAAACATATGAGGAAATGTTCAACATCCCTGGCAGTAAAGGAAATGCAAACAAAAACAACCCTGAGGTACCACCTTACTCCAGTTAGAATGACCTATACTCTGAACTCAGCCAACAACAAATGCTGGAGGGGATGTGGGGAAAGAGGAACCCTTCTGCACTATTGGTGGGAGTGTAAACTAGTACAACTAGGATACCACAAAGACACCTGCACATCCATCATTGCACAATTCACAACAGCCAAAATATGGAAACAACCCAGATGCCCCACTACAGATGGATGGATCCAAAACAACGTGGTGCCTGTACACAGTGGAATACTACATAGCGATTAGAAATGATAAAATAATGGCATTCACAGGGAGGTCAGATCTTTAACAAATAATGTTGAGCAAGACAATCCTAGAACACAGAGGACAAAGGCCCCTGGTCTCCATGATATATGACTGTTGAAGGAAAGGGGTGGAGAACAGCAGAAGTCATGTCTGTAAAATTACGAACTTCTTTTCAATTGTTTGGATCAGCGACTTGATATTATGTATCTAAAACCAATCAATTACTAAATAAACATAAAAAGGTCTAGGATAGAGCAGAGGATCACAATAGCTCAACAGCTATTGTGTATACATATGATTATATAAGATGAGGCTAAGCAAAATGAACTCCAAAAGAAGGAAACGGGAGGATTTTATTGTTGTCATTATGTATAATGTACTAGAGAACTTCCTTTGGCGTACCCCATGTGTTTACTGTATATGATTTTGGTACACTGGATATTGTATATATGCTTACCTGAACTAGTGAAGGGAAAGAAAAATGAGGGAGGGTGTAACAAATATGACAAAAAATGTACTCACTACTTTATTATGTAACTGTACCCCTCTGTACATCACCTTGTCAATAAAATTTAATTAAAAATTAAATTTAAATTATTCCATAATTAAAGATTAATGCATGATAATGTGAATTGCTTTTCAAGGCAAATTACAAGAAATAAATTGATCCTTTGAAAAAATAAAAATGACAACAGCATAGAATAATTCTATGGATATAGAAAATGGAGGAATGAAATGAACATCACAACCTTCTAAAATCAAGAAAGCAGCTACTGAAAAGCAAACTTGCCCTGCATCTCAAGGAATTGGAAATATACCCCAAATTAGTAGCAAGAATTAAATCCATCCTAAAAAATGGAAATACAGGATAAAATCACAAAAGCAATAAGCAAGGAATCAAAAGGAGGTTGTACAGAAACAAAAGGGTGATAGGACCGAAGTAAAAATCATGAAGTGAACAATCATAGCAGAGATCAACACAATTAAACATATCAACACATACCTCACAGATTCTGGATGATTTTAAACAGTGTCATGAATAAAGATATGTTACTGAAAATCTTGTACAAGTTCAGTGCCGTTTTTATCCCGTTTCCTAGCTCTTCCTTCATAAACACAGAAAGCTCAAGAGAAATTTTATGAGAAACTAAATTGTCATTATCTAGACCTATCTTAAGATGCAAGAGCTATACCAAACTATCACTATATCTGTATATCTCTTATGTAGCTGTGCCAAGTAGCAGAACAAATTACTGGAACTTTGCAAGTATTAGAGAAAATGAGGGTCAACATACCTATACTGATAACTTCAATAAAACTCAAGCCATTATGAAATAATAGCAAGAATTAGCTCTGAATTTGTCTAAGTGGTGGAATTCTTAAATTCCACCCAACACTGGAAATGGAAAATAGTTTGGATTGTATCAAACTTTCAGCACAATAAAGAACAGCCAAATGTATGTTTGAATTATTGCTACTTATCCATCTCTTAGAATATTAGTAGAGTAGTGTAAAATAATTCTGAAATGTATATTTGAGTAGGAAAAAATCCAATTAATAGACAGACATATGAGCAGATACTTTAAAATTACAAATCACAAATGGAAAACCAATACAGAAAAAAAATATTTTAAAGCATTTGAACCATCGGGACAGAAAAATCAAAGCTACAATGACTTACCCATCAAGTCAGACAAAACTGTATTTTTCTGGAACTGGAGAGTGCTTTTGGGCAATGAGGTAATAGAAAATACCAAGCTGAACATTTAGGGCCAGAGAAGTTTAAGGTGAATTGGAAGATGGCAGTGTCGGCAGAAGGAAAATTCATTTTTCAATGATGATGTCAAGCACATAACTAAGGTAAAGAATCTGAACTGGAGATGCATGCTGGAAACATGGTATCTAAATGCTGCTCCCCTGTGGAAAAGCAGCTACTTCAAAGATGATGAAAAGTGGTCACAGACAGTGCACAGGCCCTGAGTTTCAGGATCAAGCACAAAAGGAAAAAAGGATAAGCAAACATGTTGATGAGATATAAGGATATGTAACTTGTATAGCAAGGAAGAGAGTAATTCTACCCCTGCCATCTCTGCTCCCTATCTGTGGGTGGCTATCCAAGTGACACTTGTCACTTATCAGTTCTTGAAAAGCGGTACACATGATAAAGCCAATGAAATTTTCTTTTGAAATAGGTATCAAATTACCTGCTGTATTTTCTTCTAGATGTGTATAGTTGTGCTCTCTCTCTCTCCCTCTCTCCCTCTCTCTCTCCCTCCCTCCCTCCCTCTCTCCCTCTCCCTCTCTCTTCCTTTCTCTCTTTTTTTTTTTTTGGCCAGTCCTGGGGCTTGGACTCAGGGACTGAGCACTGTCCCTGGCTTCATTTTGCTCAAGACTAGCACTCTGCCACTTGAGCCACAGCGCCGCTTCTGGCCATTTTCTGTATATGTGGTGCTGGGGAATTGAACCCAGAGCCTCATGTATAGGAGGCAAGCACTCTTGCCACTAGGCCATATCCCCAGCCCTCTCTCTTTCTTTTTGTATAGCCATTTATTAGTGTTATACTCTGTAACAAACTAAAAGCCAAACATATGCATGTTCACAAATAAAACAGATCTAATCTTGAGCAGATAAAATTCTCAGATTAGGGATCTTTGATAATATTGACCTGCTTGATAACATCTGGATTATAGAGCATATGTGACATGAAATAATGAAACAGTTCTTACTTTTAAGGATAACTATTTTTCTACACAAAAAGAAAAAGAGAGAGGAAGAGAGAGAGAGAGAGAGTTTGTGTCCAGGTGTCTGAGTCCTAATGCTTCAAATGAGAGCATGGGCACTGTCTTTTAGCTTCCTTGCACTCAACCACTTGAACCACAGCTGCTAATCCAGCTTTGGTTGATGAAATGTAGATAAAGTCTTAGGGATTTTCATGACCAGCATAGCATTAAACATCAGCCTCCTGAATAGTTATGATTACCTCATCATGTAGCAGCTAATAATTAGAATTTTTGTCAGTGTCCTCAAAATATATGTGTTACCAAACAAAACTTCCGACACCACTGGACTGTGAGGAAGGAAATGCGACTGCAGCCTGTTAGGACAGAACTCTTGCCACTGACCCAGGTGTTTGTAATCTCATCACTCCATCCTCTGCAGTGACAGCTGGGATGATAGAAGGATGCTGGATTAAAGTGAAGCACTTAGAGCCCGGGAGAGAGAAGCTACATGGAAGGAAACCAGAGACCTTTCCTACTAGCAGGTAGAAACTTACTAAACAGTAGATGAAAAATACAATACTGAAAAAACTGTCTGTTGCTATAAGGACTGCTTGTCAGGGTACAGAAGACAGAGAACACTCATCTGTGCACCCAGTGTTCCCTCAGCCATTGCCTATCCTGAGAATATGACAGTAAATGGAAAAACAATTTATGAATTACTTACGACTTGCTATCTTCATGCCCAGAAGCATCGCTGTTACTTTGATCTAGTCCCAAAGTGTAGAGAGGGAAAAATGCAGCAATCTTGGCATCTCCATCCATGTGTGCTCGGTGCTTCATTGTAGAAAAGCAGATAGGGCCAGCCAAAGACTGGACAAGGAGA
Source organism: Perognathus longimembris pacificus (assembly GCF_023159225.1). Classification (NCBI taxonomy): domain Eukaryota; kingdom Metazoa; phylum Chordata; class Mammalia; order Rodentia; family Heteromyidae; genus Perognathus; species Perognathus longimembris. The sequence goes on along the minus strand of NC_063172.1, from coordinate 68,897,503 downwards.
AGAAGCTGCAGAAGAAGAAATGTGAAATTGAAAGGACACATCTCTGAAGGCTCTGTCAAGCTGAAATCCTGGCAGGAGGTGAGGTCCACAATTTGGGGGAGAAAAAAATATATATATATGTACATATATGAATATATATTCATGTAACTATGTACATGTGCACGTTTCTTTTTAGTGACAAAGTTGTGTACAGCCCACCTCTTGTGAACCCAGGAAGAATGTGTAAAACTCTTCCTTGGGGATTGGCACCTGAGGCCTTGCATCCAGGAGAAATTGGTAAATTGGAAAACATGTTTGCAGATTCTCCTCCTTCATCGCAGGTGCTATGATTTCCTCCAAGATCACAGATAGTGAGGCCCTAGGGATGAAATTTACTTTGATAGATTCGGTCCACCAACTGTCTAAAGAAACTATTTGCATGAATGGCATTTGGGATGATGCAACTGGCTTGCATCAGAGAATGGCAAATGAGCTGAATGATGAAATGGCCAGGAAAATGTATGTAAGTGGAAAATCAACTAAATAAATTAGGACATCACACCAAGTGGATCAATTCATAAACTCAATGTTTACAACAGCTTCACAACATTGCTGTTTGATCCAGGCAGTGTGAGGTCTCTGCATGGAATATATTTCTAGTATACTTTGATAGATTCACAGATTGGTATATCATAAAACTAGCATCAATTGGGTAGTCTCAAAAAGTCAAGGTCAATGCCCAAATTGAGTTTTGCATTTGCTTCCTGAACTTTTACCATCACATACAGGTCAGGATTCTTTTTCATGATGTACTGGTTTGAGAACTTGTGATAACAAAGGAAATTCTTATCTGTCTCATGCATAAATTAATATGAAAACCGACTGTGTGTATTCTACCTGTTAAAATATATTAGACCAGACTAGAGACACTAGAGAATAGAAGTACTTCAGAGCAGTAAAGACACTCTGTGCAAGGCTGCAGTGTTGAATGCACATATACATCACAATATGAACAAAGCAACATATGTACTTTAAAGTAATATGAGGAAAAAATTGATAGTGAGGTTTCCGCTGGCCTTGTATACTTATGTACTCAGTACTTTACACAGGATTTATCATTTATTTTGGAATTCTTTTTTAATTAATTAATTTATTTATTGTCAAAGTGATGCACAGAAGGGTTATCATTTCATACATAAGGCAGTGAATACATTTTAAAATATCTAACTTGTTACCTCCTCCCACTTTTTTCTCCCACTTTACCCCCTCCTCAATTTGATGGTGATGTAGTGGAGCTTGAATTCAGAGCATAGGAGCTTGAATTCAATGTCAGCTCCAGAACTTCACCTTTACAATTAAGTATAATACTTACACAATGTTGACAGCATGACTTTTTAATTTATTTATTTATTAAACAAAAAAATTTTTGACAAGGTGTTGTGCAAAAGGGGTACAGTTACATAGTAGGGCAGTATGTACATTTCTTGTGCTATGTTACACCGTGAACACAATGTTGACAGCATGTCTTAATTATCATCTCTTATCTATTTTTTCTTACTCAGACTTGATAACTTACTCTCCTTCCTCATCACCAAAATGCACTCTCACTTCTGCATAAGGCATAGATGGGATCTCTTATGCGCTGGCAAATGTCAATTTCTCGCTACTGAATTGGGAATCAATGTTTTACTGAGGAATAATAATGTAATTCTATTGATGAAATTACTACAATCAAGAAGGAAAATAACATGTGAAGTTTAATAGAAACAAGTATTTTGAGCATCTCGATAAAAATACTAATAATTAGAAGTATTTGCTAAGTAATGTGCCTTTTGAAAGGAACATACAAAATGTGGGATTTTTTGGCAAATATTTCCAATTTAAAAACAAAGAAATAGAAATCCATTGCTAGCATGAAATCACTCACATACTAGAAATCAAATGTCATTGTTCTCATAAACTGATATGTGGAATTGAAAACCATTGTAGAACTACTTAAAGACAATTAAAAAAAAACATGCAAAGAAAGGAAATCAAATGTCAGAGGAAAGAAAAGTGCAGAGAACCATAGGAGAAAGCAGAATCGCATACCAGTATGTGACTATACGTGTTAAATAGCCAAATTTTTAAGCATAGTATAAACCAAAATTGCAATCTGTTCAATAATAAATAATGCATTTCTTTATAAAATTAAAATATTAAAAATGCAGCATTTATTTTTTATTGACAGACGTAAAAAGAAAAAAGCATATATAGACATATAAATATGTATTTTAATGTATATTATTCTTAAATTGATTAATAAAGAATAAGTTGAAAACCATAACCAACCATGTGTAACCAACCTATTATGTACCTTTACTTTCCTCAGCTATTAATTGATATTATGTTACACCACTGCCGTGTGTTTTTGTAGCTTATAAGGCCATTCTTGAAATTCTAAAACAATATTTAAAAAGCAAAAAAGGAGCAGAAAAAAGAAAGGAAAGGAAAAAAAAGAGGCAAAATGGAATGAGAGAGAATAGGGAAGAATGATCCAACAAAACAGACTGAGCAACATGGAAAAACACAGATGTGTAAATGGAAATACACAATAAGGAAAATACACTTTATTGAGTATGGGAAAACATGGCACTTTTCAAAGTCGAAAATATGAATTAGTTGTGATTAAGAATAATTGTGATGTACAAGCAGGAAGATTATATACTTATAAATTTAGAAAAATATGAATGAACTCAACTACACAGGAAGCTCAGATATAGTGATCATAGTTTACAGCCAACCTAGGCAGGAAAGTTAAGAAAAGCTTACTCCCAGTTAACCACCAAAAGAGCTAAAATGAAGCTGTGGCTTAAGTGGTAAAGCACTAGCTTTGAAAAAAAAAACTCAGGGACAGTACCCAGGCTACAAGGTCAAGACCCAAGATTTGCAACAAAAAAAATATTATGAAAATTATTCTGAAAGCACAATTAGAAAACCAGAAACCCTGCAAATACAAAGTGGAAATGATAAGTGAAGAGTAAATAGAAAGGACCAAAAATATGTAGAATGAAATTCAAATTTACCTGACTGGCTACAACATGTAACTGTACAATTACTGGAGAAATGTCACTTAATTGATTCCAACAATATAAACTAATATTTGATTGTAAATAGGAATGTGTATTTAGTCTTGACCTTCTATAGATTTGACCATACATGTAACTTGTATGTTAAGAGGGTTTGTTTCTCCCAATGTGTGTTTTGTCCCTAAAGCCATGCAGACAATGTCTATCTGGCATTAACAAGATGATGTAGCACTTAGGGGCAAAGACGCAACCCTGGAGCCCTGCACTGGAAGCCAAGATGGAGAAGACCTCCACAGCTACCATGACTTTATCCTTGGAACTGTGGTAGACAGGGAGGAAAGTGAGCCACACACTGCAGAACACCAGCATGCTGAAGGTCAGGAACTTGGCTTCATTGAAGGTATCAGGTAGGTCCCTGGCCAGGAAAGGCAAAGTGAAGCTGGCCAGGGCCAGGACAACCAGGTATCCCAAGATACAGTAGAAAGCAGTTAGGGAGCCTTTGTTTCACAGGATGATGATGTGGCCAGGTTCTGAGTGTGTTTCTGTGTCAATGAAGGCTGGCGAAGTCCCCAGTCAGAGTTCACAGTGAGTCATCTAGATCAGAATATAGATGGGAATGATGAAGTTAGGAGCTCCTGACACCAGTAGCCACCTCATCCTTCTCTCTGGAAAAGTGACCTTGAAGGCCAGAACCATAGTTACAGTTTTGGCCAAGACACCCGAAACAGCCACAGTGAATGCAACTGCAAATGTGGTTTGGGGTAGAATGCAGGTGAGTGTGTTCGGATGGCCAATAAAGAGGAAACAGAAGAGGAGGGAGATGAGCAGAATGTAGCTAAGAGCCTGATTATTCATCTTGACAATAGGAATATTGTGATGTTTCACAAAGACTCTAAGAACAAATGCTGTGAGTGTAGAAAAAACAAGAGCCATGCAGACCAAGGCGATACCCATGGCCTCTACATAAGCCAAGGAACTTGCAGCTCTTTGGAGGCATTGGTTTCTCTGTGTGTTGGCATACTGATGATCTGGGCACTTCACACACTGCTCCGTATCTGTTGAAGAAGTCAATTAGTCACTAGACCCTTTTCAGTAATCAATATTAGGAAATCCCTACACAGAGGTAGTTCTAACATGTCAGCTTACTTAGTAGCATTATAATAAATATTACCAAGTATTAGCATACGTTTTCACTGTTATTTTATGTCTTCATAATGTTCCCACACACATTCCCATATTCTCCTTTCATCATCCTGATTGAAATGTTTTGACCTCCAAGGACTCAAACATATTATTTCCTGCCATTTCTAATACCCTAACACCAATATTTTACTCCTCTTATTGTTGCAATCATGTTCCTCAGCCATGTGTGTACCATTCAATGCCCTCATTAAAAATTATGGATATTAAAGCTTGAAATTCCCTGTATGTTTCTGTGCAATATAGAAGGAGGACTGTGGCCCTCCCTTGCCGATGTTACATTTGTCTCCTATTTACATGTAAAGCAATGGGGAACAGAGGATCAAATCATTCCTTGAAGCTATAAAGCCATGCTATGCACAACACATGTCCCTGCTTTTTTAAACACAGCACAGTGCACTTGGTCTGTTACAAGAACAGTTCTGGGCGGTAGGAAATAAAGATGTGCAAGATCTGTGTTTTTTCATGGTCTAAGGGTAATTTTGAAGATGGAGACTTTGTCCTTCAATGGACTTTGCACTTAATATGAAAGAAATTGAACTTATATTGCTGAATTGATTAATAAAATGCATACAAGAGCAGAAAAATAATTCTAAATAAATAACAAATCTATGGTTATTTTATTTTTTCAAGGATCAGGATCATGCATCATCACAAATTTCTAAATGAAGGAAGACTGACCCTGCAATTGTAAAACACAACTTTTCATTTACTTCCATGGGTTGGGAGACACAAGGAGAGAAGATGAATTTCTCACTAAGTCATGATTTACCTGTCCCGTTAGCAAGCTCATTCTCTAAACAAGGGTTGCAGTCAAAACAACAGACATTCTTTCCCTCCTGAGGGGATTTTCTGAATCCAGGACCACAACTCTCACTGCAGAGGGAGTGAGGAGGCAGAGGAAGATATGTGGAGGAGATGGGTGTCAGTAATTGTTCATACTATTACCTAACATTCCAAAACATCCATTGTTTTGAAGAATTGGGTTGTTAGGCATAGTATGCATGTAATTCCAGTCAAATAAATATTTCCTGTTGTAGATTCCACATCACATTATCACAAAATGATTATAGGCTAAAACCTTGACCTCTAGCCTGGTGAACTATTGAGAGGTGTGAGACTTTTGGGTCTCATGCAGGAAACTTGCAGCGTTCATAAGGCACAGGTTTCTCTCTGTGGCAGCATACCAATGATCTGGGCAATTCACACATTGCTCAATATCTGGTGAAGAAGTCAAAATAACCATTAGACCCTTTTCAATACTTCAAAGGAATTTAAAAATCACTACATAGAGATAATTCTTACATGTCAATACTTATAACATAAAAGGAATATTGCCATGTATTAGTGGACATGTAAATTATTACTTTATGACTTCATCATATTCTGACACACATTCCCACATTGTTGCTTTTTCCCACAGTGACTATCACACATATTATTTCTTGCCATTTTTAATATTGCAATTTTTTCTGTACCTCTTCATGCTGCCATCGTTATTCTCAGCTTTGTGTGTACTACTCATGCCCTTCACTCAAAATTTTACGTACTAATGCTAGCACTTCCTGTATGTCTCTGTGTAAAGTAAATCAGAGCCCTGTAGCCCTTCCTTGCAGTTGGTATGTTTGTCTCTCTTACTTACCTCTAATGTTTTGGGCAACAAAATAAAATGGCTCTTTGAAACTGTAAAGTCATGCTGTGCACAATCCTACTGTGTGTTGCTTACACAGAACTGAACTTGGAACCCTTGGTCTGTTGCAAAGGCATTTCTAGGCACTAGGAAATAAAGATGTGCAAGAGCTCTGTTTTCTTTGCATTCTAAAATTAATTTTGAAGATATTAGAGACCTTATCTTTAAAAAGATTTTGCATGTAATATGGTAGATGTTAAACTTACATTAGTGATTACTTGAATAAACATGCATACAACAAAATGGAACATTTTAATCCTGCATGTAATTTAGAGCCCATGATTTTTTAAAGGAGCAGTATCATTTATGGTTACAATTAAATTGCTCAGTGAAGGCAGGAAGACTTTAATGTTTCAATCCTAATTCACAAGTTTTGTATTACATGGACTAGGGGATACTAGGAAAGACTATGAATTTGTCCATAACTCATGGATTTATCTGTCACATTAGCAATCTCACTCTCTTAGCTAGGGGTACAATCAAAGCAACAGGTAGTAGTCATTCCCTCCTGAGGGGAATTCCTGAATGTGGGACCACTCTCACTTATATATTCTATAACCTTTATTTCTGTCCAGGCTGTTGAACTATTGAGATGTTTGCAAGCTTTAAAAGTTAGAGATTAATGGTGAGAAAATAAGTCCTAGTGGTTGTTTTCTTCTAATTTTTCCACTGCCTGTGCCACAAGAATCTTCTTTTTGCCCAGGCTCCTTCACTGATTTCTCTCACCAAAGATGCCTAGGTAGCAGGCAACCAACCATTCAGTGGAACTTTCACAAAAGGGAGCAGAATATACCTTTAATATACAGAAAGTAATTTCTCCAATAATTTGTCACAACATAGAAATCTGCTAATAAAATGCAATTTATATTTTATGATAAGATTTTCAATAAACACTTAAATGCACACTGTTAACTATCTTTTAAAAGAGCTGATCCTGTGGCTTGAATATAGAGTCTGGGCAATACTCTTAAGCTACCTTGCTGAAGATTAGCATTCTACCACTTTAGCCAAATCCAAACTTAATCTTTTTGGTAGTTATTTGAGATAAGAATCTCACAGACTTTTCTACTCTGTTGAGCATTCAACTAACCTGTAATCTTAGACTGAAGACTGTCATCTGCCTTAGTAGATTGGATTTGAAGTATGACCCACCAGAGCCCAGTCCTCCTAAATTATCCTCTTCATTTCCTAGCCAATAGTCAGTCAATACATTTTTTTAATTGTATATATTTAAGTGTACAGTATTGTGTTGTTTGTAATTACATAGTGTATACATTATTGTGTCTTGGTGCTTGGCTTAAGTCTTGCACTGAGGACTTGGGCTTTTTATAAATATGAGCTTTGTTGTTTAAAGCTAGCAGTTTAACGCTTAAACCACAGCTCTACTTCCAGTTTTATTGGTGGTTTAATGGAGCTGTGTCTCACAAGATTTCCTGTTAGGACTTATTTGAAAACATACTAATCAGATTTCAATACACTACATAACTAATATTACAGGAATAAGTTGCTACACCTAACCAAGTATAAATTTTAACATTGAATTTTACTTACTTATATGTTCTTAAAATCATTACAAAGAAATCCTACACACCTCTGCAGTTTCTATGGCTCACTCTATCATACATTCACATAAAGATAGTTGATGGCCATGTAGATTATATGGAGAAAACTTTTCTACATTCACTTTCAGTTGAAGACCTTCTGGAAAATTCCAAATGTTCACAATGTCATACTCTGCCTCAAATTACCTTTTATCATGCAAAATCACTTGATGTACAGTAGGATTGTGAAATCGGATGTTCTTCAGAAAAGGGTGCAGCTAAAAGAGATACATCCTATTATGGTGAAGTGTATTCCAAAGTTAAAACAGAAAGTACGAACTATGCAAAGCTCCTGATCACCCTGAATTTCTGAGTCAGAAGTAAGGAATATCAGAGATACCTAATTAAGTACCCCAAAAGAAAATTGATGCTGGAAATCTCTGAGTCCTAGAAACTAAGCACAGAAATAGAAGGCCATTTTATATGAGAAACCAATTTCAATGTAAATAGTAATGAGTGAGACAATTTCCAGTCAGCGGCTACAGTTTTCTTCATGTCTATAGTTTGAGCTAGGTAAAATTGTAATAACAGAAGTAGAACAAAACTCGATCACTTATGAAAAATATGGATAATTCGGGGTAGGAGGTCACCTTTGCAATTACCGAAGGAACACAAAGGTAAAAGGTATTTCTTTTTTTTTTTAAGGACAGACAACTTTTGTTTTTATTCATAATCATAAACTTAACTCTGCAATCCAGCTAGACTTGGAGGGGAGTAAGAAAAACATGGAACCCAAAAAACTGCAGTGAGAGCACAAATGGATTACAGGGTATTTTCAAGCAGATGGGGTGGAAGGGTGCTCTCCAAAGCTACAGAAGGAATGGTCTGGTGGTTATGATAAACCAAGTCAAATGTGTTAGAGTTGTCCGCAGTCGGTAATGGTGACCTTCTTGCTGGTCTTGCCATTCCCAGGCCCAAAGCCCTGCATGGCTTCCACGACTTCCATGCCCTCTTTCACCTTCCCAAACACCACATGCTTGCCATCCAACTAATCAGTCTTGACAGTGCAGATGAAAAACTGGGAACCATTTGTATTTGGTCCAGCATTTGCCATGGACAAGATGCCAGGACCTGTATGCTTCAGGATGAAATTCTCATCTTCAAATTTCTCTCCATAGATGTACTTGCCACCAGTCCCATTATGGCATGTGAAGTCACCACCCTGGCACATGAATCCTGGGATAATCCTGTGAAAGCAGGAACCCTTATAACCAAATCCTTTCTCTCCAGTGCTCAGAGCATGAAAGTTTTCTGCTGTCTTTGGAACTTTGTCTGCAAATACCTCGAAGGAGACGCGGCCCAAGGGCTAGCCGTCTGCGGCAATGTCGAAGAACACGGTGGGGTTGACCATGGCTGGCAGCTGGTAACTACAAGCGGCAGCGGCGTCTGCAAAGCCAAAGGTATTTCTTTTTACTGTTTTCACAACATTAGTATTAGCTTGTTGAGGTTATTTGTAACTAAAGGATTTTAGAAACGTGGAATAGATCTTGTCCTTGTTACGTTCCTGAAGACATGTGACCACATGTCTAAAGAACCTCACAGACATTTAAAAAAGTAAAGTTTTTTTTGGTTTTGGAACATTACCTGAAATATTTAATGGTATACAGTAAGACACTTCTCTACAAAGTGACTTTCTACTTGGTGTATGCCACCCAACACAGAAAGCCTTACCTGTGCAGCAGAAGGCATTGTGCCTTTTCTATTTCCCATTGTTTGTACTTGTGTTTGATGAAGAAGCATCTCATGGAGAGCCTAGGCCACGGCAGACACAGCATGGTATATTTTGTCATTGTCTCCAGACATGTCAAAAATGTGCCCACGCAAGCAATCCAAGGAGGCCTTATGGGGACAGTTCTCCACACAGCCAGACTCCGAATCTGAGCAATTAAAAGAGAGAAACCACAGTTTAGCAAGGAAAAGGTCTTGTGGGTATTTGGAAGAGTTAACTGCCTTGACAAAATCTGTAAATCCAGAAACCTCTGGGTGATGGTGTGAAAACATGAGGTACATGGAATGAACCTAGAATAAAATATCTCTTTTTCATGGTTAAATCCCACTCCGAGTTCGTGATAAAAAATTTGCCTTTTATTACAAATTGCTCAACACATGACATTACATATAGTATTAATTCACTATCTGCATATATGATGACAACATTTCCTGAACATTTATTAATCTGGTTATAGTGTGCCATGACTTTCAAAATATATGACACAGTCTAGATTGGGATTGTTAGCCCAAAGGCTACACAAACCCTGTTCTTGGCCATCTTTTCTTTGAATGTAGGAAGAAGCCACAAACCATTCTCATCTTGTAAGGTTATCAATCCTACCCAGTTCCACTTGAATAATAAAATAAAACAGTAATAAGACCATGACAGTGACTATTTATGTGTCTTTTGGGGCCATTTGATAGAGACCAGGAAACTTAATATTGTTGCTCAGGCCATGATCAAAAGGCCCATAGGTAAGCTAAGGGGAATGAAAATAGGACAATGAATGAATGAATAAATTTCCATCCATCATAATCCCAGTCATGATATATAACCATGGGAAGTAGTTGGAAGGTGGGTGTTTCTTTTAGTTTTTGAAAAAAAATGTTTTTCAATTATTATGCATCCTATCTCTTTGTAAAATGCCTGTAGATCTTTGTCATCATTTCCATCAACTGTAATCTATATTAAGCTTACATATTCTTTGACTTTCCTAGCCCCATTTTCACATATATACATTGAATATTATTTTGTATTTGCCCATGCATCTAGTCCTTATTCCTGTGTCCCTTTCTGTATCACCCTAACAGCTAGACCCTGTTTTTTAAAGATGTGCTTCAGTTTTCTGGTGTTCATTTTTTTTGTTTCTGTTTTTTTAAGAGAGGTTATATGACATTATACCCCAATACCTGCCATAATTTATCATATTTATATAAAAGTGGGTATGTGTTTCCATGTATTTTTAAATATTTCATGTATATATTGTAAATATAACATTACATGTGAGAAATCATATACCGCCTTTCTCTTTACGAGCTTCATTTATTTTGTTTAATATATCTTACAAATGAGTGTGTGTGTGTGTGTGTGTGTGTGTGTGTGTGTGTGTTAGTACTGGGCCAGGAACTCATGGCTGCATTCCCTTCTTGGCTTTTTTCCCTCAAAGCAAGTACTCTAGCATATGAAGCCTATATTACTGCCTGCTTTTTTCTGGTTAGTTAGAAATAATTTTCCTGAGTCGCTAGCATTGCAGATGTGAGGCACCAGCACACAGCTAAACATATCTTACACTTTAAAGTCATTTTTGATTTCTTGATTTTCAAAAGAAAATTAAAAGTTTTAAATCTCCAAAGAATGCGTGGTCTGCTCTAATTTTTCCATCCCCTTTACCAAATTAATGAGAATACAGATATCCCATTCTCTTTTTTAAATTTATGTATTAATTAAAAAATTTTTTGACAAGGTGTTGTGCAAAAGGGGTACAGTTACATAATAGGGCAGTGTGTACATTTCTAGTGATGTCTTACACCCTGTTTTTCTTTCGCTTCCCTAGATCAGGTAGACATATAAACAATACACAGTGTACCAAAAACATATACAGTAGCCACGTGGCCTATACCAAAGGAAATTCACCTGGGACTTTAAATGTAACATCAACAATAGAGTTTGCTCATCATTGTCTTATATGAACATACATACATAGCTTTTAAGCTATTGTGATCCGCTGTGAGGTCTATTTTTTAACTTTATATGTTCAGTAGTTGTTTGGTTTTAGTTACATAATGTAGGGTCGCTGACCCAAACCTGTGGGAAATACCATTTGACAAGATGTTTTTTGTTTCACAGACCTGGTCTCTACTGTCTCCCCTCCCCCCACCTTAACAGTCATATATCAAGGAGATCATGCCCCTTTGTTTTCTGTGTTCTAGGCTTGTCTCGCTCAACATTATTTGTTCAAGTTCTGACCATTTCCCTGCAAATACCATTTCTTATCGCTATGTAGTATTCCATTGTGTATAGGTGCCATATTATTTTGATCCATTCATCTGTGGAAGGGCATCTGGGTTGTTTCCATATTTTGGTTATTGTGAATTGTGCAGCGATAAACATGGAGGTGCAGATGTCTTTTTGATATCTTGAGGCCTGCTGTTCAGGATAGATGCCTAGGAGTGGTATGGCTGGGTCATAGGGTAGCTCTATGTTGAGCTTTTTGAGGAACCTCCATACTGTTCTCCAAAGAAGTGGTTATACTAATTTGCACTCCCACCAACAATGGAGAAGGGTTCCTCTCTTCCCGCACCCCCTTCAGCATTTGTTGTTGCCTGAGTTCAGAGTATAGGCCATTCTAACTGGAGTGAGGTGGTATCTCAGGGTTGTTTTTATTTGCATTTCCTTTACTGCCACGGATGTTGAACATTTCCTCATATGTTTCTTTGCCATTTTTATATCTTCTCTTGTGAAGTCTCTCTTTAGCTCCTTTGCCCATTTCCTAATTGGCTTATTGGGCTTGGAGGGGCTTAGTTTTTTGAGTTCTCTGTAGATGACAGATATTAGGCCTTTGTCTGTTGCTGTGCTGGTAAAAATCCTTTCCCATATGGTTGGCTGTCTTTCTAGTTAGATGGCTATGTCTTTAGCTGGGCCGAAAATTTTTATTTTGTAGTAGTCCCATTTGTAGAGTCTCTCCCCTATCTGTTGTGCCCCTGGAACTCTATTCAGGAAGATCCTTCCTGTACCTATTAGTTCTAGCATCTTTCCCACTCTGTCCTTCAGTAGTTTCAAGGGTTCAGGTCTGATGTTGAGGTCCTTAATCCATTTTGAGTTGATCTTGGTGCATGGTGATAGGCTTGGGTCTACTTTGAGTTTTCTGCATATGGCTGCCCAGTTTTCCCAGCACCAGTAGTTGAAGAGGCTATGTTTATTCCACTCTATGTCTTTAGCTCCTTTGTTGAATATCAGCTGACTGTAAGAGTGCGGTTTTATTTCTGGGTCTTCAATTCTATTCCATTGGTCTTCAGGTCTGTTTTTATACCAATACCAGGCTGTTTTTGTTATGATGGCTCTATAGTAGAGCTTGAAATATGGTATTGTGATACCTCCTGCACTGTTTTGTTTTGTTTTGTTTTGCCTGGAATTGCTTTGGCTATTCTAGGTCTTTTGCTGTTCCATATGAATTTATGGGTTGCTTTCTCTATTTCAGTGAAGAATGCAGCTGGGATCTTGATGGGGATTGCATTGAATTTGTATAACAATTTGGGCAATATGGCCATTTTCACTATATTGATTCTGCCTACCCATGAGCATGGGAGGTCTTTCCATCTCCTTGTGTCCTCTTTGATTTCCCTTTTTAGATTTTTAAAGTTTTCATTAAATAGGTCCTTCAAGTCTTTAGTTAGGTTGATCCCTAGGTAATTTACTCCTTTTTTAGCTATTGTAAATGGTATTGCTTCCATAGTTTCCTTTTCTGTTTGTACATTGCTGGTGTATAGAAAATCTGCTGACTTCTGTGGAATGATTCTGTACCCTGCTACTTTGCCACAATGGTTTATTAGGTGTAGGAGTTTGGGGACTGAGTTTTTTGGGTCCTTCATATATAAGATCATGTGTGACCCTTTCACTCTCACGCGTGTTCCGCCCCGTCCCACGGGTGAAAAAGCTGGAGTGTGGCCTCACATGCAAGCCTTGGACTGTGTGTGGACACGAGATGCCCCTCCCCGCCTCATGCTTAAAGAGGACACAGGGCACGCAGGCGTTCTTGGAGAAAGCTTCTTGGAATTCCATTTAATAAAGGGAAGAACAACCACATTTATAGCAGTAATGACATTGGGAAGGGGAGGGATTTGGAGTGGCTAACTAGATACTAGCGACAGGCTGCTCTGAGCTGTCCATCACAGTGATGTCAGAGGCAGAGGCAGAGATCACAGCCTCAGAGATCACAGCCTACAGGACCGCCTCCCTGGGCTCCCCCGGTGCCATTTTGACATACACATGCTCCAAGATGGGAGGCAGGGCTGGTTTGGGTCACCTTTCCGATTCCAGACAAGGGGAAAAGGTAGGAGTAGCTAACAGCCATGCAGCCCCAGTGAGGAGGAGAAGAGGCAGGTCTCTCGGGACTGTCCCTTAATAGCCGGAGCCCAACAAGATCGTGTCATCTGCGAATATGGATAGTTTGATTTCTTCTTTGCCGATGTGGATCCCTTTGATGTCCTCCTGTTGCCTTATTGCTATGGCTAGGGATTTCAGCACTATGTTGAAAAGAAGTGGGGAGAGTGGGCATCCTGGTCTTGTTCCTGAGTTTAGGGGGAATGATTTTAGTTTCTCCCCATTTGATACGATATTAGCAGTTGGTCTGTTGTATATGGCTTTTCTTGTTTTAAGGAATGTTCCATCTATTCCTGTTCTCTCCAGAGCTTATAATAAGTATGGATGTAGAATTTTGTCAAAGGCTTTTTGGGCATCGACTGAGATAACAATGTGATTCTTGATTTTAGTTCTGTTTATGTGCTGAATTACGTTAGCAGATATACGGATATTGAGCCATCCTTGTGCCTGTGGGATGAAGCCTACTTTGTCATGGTGTATAATTTTCTTGATCAGTTTCTGGATCCTGTTAGCTAATATTTTATTGAGGAGCTTTGCGTCTGTGTTCATTAGTGATATTGGTCTGTAGTTCTCTTTTTTGTTGGGTCTTTGCCTGGTTTGGGGATGAGTATAATATTAGCTTCATAGAATGAGTTTGGGATTTCTCCCTCTGTTTCTATTTCACGGAAGAGTTTGAGGAGTATTGGAATTAGATCCTCACTAAAGGTTTTATAGAATTCATTGGTGAATCCATCTGGGCCTGGGCTTTTCTTTGTTGGGAGGCTCTTGATTACCCCCTGTATCTCACTGTAAGTTATTGGTTTATTTAGTTGATTTATTTCTTCTTGATTCAGTTTGGGCAGTTTATACTTCTCTAAGAATTGATCCATTTCTGTAAAACTATTGTTTTTTAGTGAGTAGAGGTTCTGGAAATAGTTCCTTATGATTGTTTGAATATCGTGTGTATTTGTTGTAATTTTTCCGGTGGAGTCCCTGATTTTACAGATATGAGTCTCTTCTTTTTTTTGTAAGTCTTGCTAGGGGTCTGTCAATTTGACTTATTTTCTCAAAGAACCAGCCTTTAGTCTTATTTATTTGTTGAATGGTCTTTCTATTTTCAATCAGATTTATCTCTTCTTTAATCTTTGTGATCTCTCCTCCTAGTCGTTTTAGACTCAATTATTTCTTGTTTCCTCAGATGTTTTAGTTTCATTTTGAGGTTATTCACCTACTCTGCTTCCATTCTTTTAATGTGAGTGCTGAGGGCAATGATCTTGCCCCTCAGCACTGCCTTTGCTGTATCCCATAGGTTTCTTTGTGATGAATTTTCATTGTCGTTGTGGCTTATGAATTCGTTAATTTCATCCTTAATTTGGTCTGTGACCCAAGTGTTAGATAACAGTGAGGGGTTTAGTCTCCAAGTATTTGTATAGCCTCTGTGCTATTCTTTGTTATTGAGGGTTACCTTGATTCCACTGTGGTCAGATATAATACATGGGATGACGTCAATACTTTTGTATTTGCTGAGGTTTTTTGTGGGGGCTATGACATGATCTATTTTGGAGTATGTTCCATGGGCTGCTAAGAAGAAGGTGTATTGGGTCTCTGTAGGGTGAAAGACTGTACAGATCTATCAGATCCATTTGTGATATGGTTTTACTCAGGTCTTCTGTTCCCTTGCTAATCCTCTGGGTGTTGGATCTGTCTCTTGGAGAGAGTGGAGTATTAAAGTCTCCCACTATGATTGTGTTTGGGTCTATCTTGTTCTGTAGTTCTGTGAGAATTTTCTTGACATATGTAGGGCCTCTTTTGTTCTGTGAGTATAAATTTATCACCATGATGTCTTGATTCTGGATTTTTCCTTGTATTAAAATGTAGTGCCCTTCATTTTCTTTTTGAGTTGATTTTAATGAGAAGTCCAGCTTGTCTAAGATCAGGATGGCTACTCCTGCCATTTTGGTGGGTGCATTTGCTTGGAAGATCTTGCTCCATCCTTTCATTCGGAGCCTGTTTTTGTCCCTTGCTGTAAGATGGGTCTCTTGAAGACAATAGATAGCAACTTTTTGTTTCCGGATCCACTCTGTCAATCTGCTCCTGTTTATCAGAGAGTTTATACCGTTTATATTCAAAGAGATCATGGATAAGAGTGTTTTTTTCCCTTCCATTTTCCTACTAGGCTGTTTTTCCTCTCCCTTTTTTCTTATCTTTATTGAGCTGCTCTTCCTGTTGGGATCTGGCTCTTGTAGTTTCTTTCTGTTTCTGTCTGGGGTTCCTGTACGTTTTCTGTTGGGTGGGGTTCCCCTCTTAGAATTCGCTGGAAGGCTGGTTTTTTATTCACATATTCCTTTAGATCCTCTTTGCTATGGAAAAATCTGGATTTTCCCTCGAAGGTGAATTCTAGTTTTGCTGGATATCTAATTCTGGGTTGGCAATTGTTGGCCTGGAGGACTTGGATTGTGTTCTTCCACACTCTTCGTGCATTGTAGGTTTGTGTGGAGAGGTCTGCTGTGATTCAGAACTTTTTCCATTGTAACATAGCTCTTTCTTCATTTTGGCTGCATTCAAAATTTGCTCTTTATTCTTGAGTTCTTAAGTCTTGATTATTATGTGCCTGGGTGAGGATCTTCTATGGTCTGGTCTGCCAGGCGTCCTATAAGCTTCTGTTACTTGGGTGTGGTCCCTTGTGAGATTAGGGAAGTTTTCTACAATAACTCTATTGAAAATGTGTTGTAGGGGCTGGAAATATGGCCTAGTGGTAAAGTGCTCGTCTCAAAATATGTTGCAGCGCTCTGCTCTGGTATTCAGCTCCTTCATCTACTCCTATTATACGTGGATTATATCTCTTGTCTTTGTCCACTAGCTCCTGATTTAGTCTGCCCTGGAGTTTAACGGTTTCTTGGAGTGTGGTAACTTTCTGGTTCTTATCAGCTGCATTGTCATCCAAAAGAGAGATTCGGGATTCAATATGATCAATTCTTTGTGATGTGGCGTCCAGTGAGGAGTTTATGGATGACATCGAGCTGTTTATGGTTGCCAGATCAGCTCTCATCGTGGTGAATTCTTGTTTTAAAGAATTGTATTTTGGGCTGGGGATATGGCCTAGTGGCAAGAGTGCCTGCCTCATATACATGAGGCCCTGGGTTCGATTCCCCAGCACCACATATACAGAAAATGGCCAGAAGTGGTGCTGTGGCTCAAGTGGCAGAGTGGTAGCCTTGAGCAAAAAGAAGCCAGGGACAGTGCTCAGGCCCTGAGTCCAAGCCCCAGGACTGGCCAAAAAAAAAAAAAAAAAAAAAAAAGAATTGTATTTTGAATGTATTTTTTCATGCATTTCACTTCTCAGGATGTTAAGGTCTTCTTTAATGGAGGATTGCACTGTATCCATTTTTGCTTCCATTTCTTTCTTGATTTCCTGTAGATTTTTTGAGACTTCCATTCTAAGCTCCTATATCTGTTTTCTGAATTCGGTCCTGAGGTTTTCAATCATTTCTTCAATCTTGTTCTCTTATTTTTTATTCTCCATCTCCTCTTCAGTCGTACTACTTTTTGGAGCTGGCGAGTTGGCTAGACCTTTCATGAAATTTGTAATATTTCTTTGTGATTTGCACATCTGGAGATCTGTAGGTGGCACCCTTGGTTTGGCTTTGTGCTGGTTCCCGCTGGTCCATCAGTGGAGACTTGTTTGTGTCCTGGCTCTGGGTTTGAGTTTGGCTGTTGAACCTTACTGCCCAATGGGTGAGCATGACCGTCTCAGTTGTTGCTGAGGCAGTCACCCTCACTGCACTTGGGGGTGGGTAGGTTCTGTGTCTTTCTCTGCAAGACTGTGCCCTGCCGCTGTGTTGTGCTGACCCTAGTGTGTCACTGATGGGGGTTTTCAGGTCGCTGATTCAGCGTGGCATGGAGACTTTTCTCTTCTTTGCTTCTTTTCCCACTAGGTGCTGTGGTCTAAGGAGCTCACCTCTCAGATTGAGAATTGTTGCTGAGAGGCGGCTCGCCCACCTGTGCGGAGTGCTCCTGTCGGAGCAGGGGTTGCTGTTGAGGGGTGGCCCGCCTGTGTGGAGTGCGCCTATCAGAGCAGGCGCTGCTGCTGTGGGGTTCTGTCCACCTGTGTGGAGTGTGCCTATCAGAGTGGGTGCTGCCGCTGTGGGGCCCTGCCTACCTGTGCAAAGTGCGCCTATCAGAGCAGGCGCTGCCGCTGGGGGGCCCTGCCCACCTGTGCGGAGTGCACCTATCAGAGCGGGTGTTGCTGCTGAGGGGGCAACTTGCCCACTTGTGTGCTCCTGCGGGGGTTGAGCAGGAGATCCTCCTGCTGGAGGGCTAGCACACTGACCCACGCTGGCCCTCCAGGGGCATGTGCATGTGCGCTCTAGTGTTTCCTTTGGGGGCATGTTGCTCCGGGTTGTTGGAGGGTGTTTTTGCCCTCTCAAGCAACTGCTCTGCCTCTGCTAGCTCCCATTTCCTCCCAAAGGCTGTAGGGTCCTGGAGCCGCCAAATATTGGGTTCCTTTGTTCCCTCAGGGAAGGGAGGGGGAGGGAGGGAGCTCTAGCTTCTTTGTAGGGTTTGGGTCTCTGCTAGAGCTGGTCTCCTGTTGGGGGGGGGCAGCAATGGGGAACTTACTGGTCCTGGATTATGTGTGTGTCCCGTGCTGCTGTGGGCTTTTTGGGGCTGTGGTGTTGGGGTGTGGCAATCGGTCATTTGGTGGTGGCAGTCCCAGCTCTCCCCATTGGCTCTCCCCATCAGTGCCGCCCACTTCCCCTGCTGTTGTCTGTTCCTGGCCGTTCGTTCCCACGCTTCTGGTGCCCGTGCCACCATCTGCACTCGGTCTGGGGCTCGTGGAGCTCCTGCTGTCTGGACTCTGCACTCCTGGAGTGACTTTTTGGCTGTTGCTTCTCTGGCCGCTGATGGTCTGCAGTCCCATTTACTGATGCTGGGTCCCCTTCCCCAGCCTGGCTCTCGCCATTCTCTTTCAATTAGTCCTCCTTCTGTGACAAAATTTTATAGATTATTTACTCCAGTGTTTTCCTATCATTGTCTTCTAACATCTGAAGCAGCACCAAATTAGACATTTAATATTCCCCACTCCTTCTACTCTTTCTTGTGGAAACTTGTAGAGGTCCACCAGTGCCCCAATATGGGCAGATATTGTTCCTGATGGTCCTGTAAGTATTGCTACAGACTCCCTGTCTCTTGTACAGTTGTAGTTTGGAATATTGTAAGTTCCGAAAGAGGCAAATGTGGGGTTTTTTTTTTAATGTTGTCAAAGTTCCATATTGTACATCATAGATATCAAATCCCAGAGTCATGTTATGTAAAAGAACAGAGTTTTTGTTGATCTCTTCAATAGCAAAAGCCAAGGCCAAAACAAACCTGTAGTTCTTGAAGATAAGCCTGAATAATGAGGAAAAAACTTTCAGGAGAAAATTTCAAACTTAAAACTTTGAAGGATTGGATTCTTGCTTCTCTATCAATGATTATGGTATATGTTAAAATATAATCCCAAGACAAGGATGTCTGCTCTCTCTGCTCCTCTTCAACATAGTACTATAAACCCTAGCCAAAGCATTAAGGCAAGAGGAAATCTAAAGGGGATCCAAATAGGGAAAGATGAAGTAAAACTTTCTATGCATATGACATGATCCTACATGATCCTGTATTTAAAGAACCCCATAGAGGCCTCTTCCAAGTAAATTGAACTGATCCAAAACTTTGGCAAAGTAGTAGGATATAAAATAAATCATCAAAAAAATCCATGGCTTTTTTGTACGCCAACAATGTGAAGAATGAGGCTAGGAAGCGAAAAGAAACTCCTTTTGCTGTAGCCTCAAAAGAATACATAGGAATAACCTTAACCAAAGAAGGAAAAGACCTCTACGATGAAAACTTTAAAAATCTAAAAAAGGAAGTTAAAGCAGCACTAAAGAACTGCACCTGGATTGTGAGAATTAACATCATGAAAATGACAATATGCTAAATGCTCCTGGATTGGGAGGATTAATATCATAAAAATGGCAATACTGCTAAAGGCTTCCAATGTCCATATCCCAACATCATTCTTTAATGAAATAGAGGAAGAAATTTAAAAATATGGAACGATAAAAAAAAACCTGAATAGCAAAAACATTCCTAAACTGGAAGAACAGTGCTGGAGGAATATCAGTACCAAACTTCAAGCTCTATTACAAAGCTACAGTACAAAAAACAGCTTGGTATTGTCACAAGAACAAGTCCAAGAAACAATGGAATAGAACTGAAAACCAAGAAATGAACCCAGAGACCTATGGCCACTTAATCTTTAATGAAGGAACTATAAAGTAAGATGGAAGAAAGACAGACTCTTCCACAAATGGTGCTGGCAAAATTGGCTAACAACAGATGCTGGCAGGGATGTGACCTAAAGGGGACCCTACTACACTGTTGGTGGGAGTGTAAAATTCTTCAACCACTCTGGAAAGCAGTGTGAACTTTCCTCAAAAGGCTAAACATAGAGTTCCCCTATAACCCAGCAGCCCCGTTTTTGGTCATCTACCCAAATTACAAGCAAGACCACACTAAAGCACAACTACACTCATCACAGCACAATTTACCATCACTAAAATAAGGAACCAACCCAGATTCCCCTCAGTAGATGAATGGAGTAAAAATATGTGGTAAATATACACAATGGAATTCTATGCCTCTTTCAGAAAGAATGACATGCCCCACTCATAAGCAAATGGAAAGACTTGGAAAAGTCATACTAAGTGAAGTGAGCCAGCCCCAAAGAAATATAGCCTCTATGGTACCCTCATAGGTAATAATAAGTACATGTCTAGGATAGTCAAGCAGAAGATCACAATAGTTCAATAGCTATGTACATATGAACACATAAGATGATGCTCAGTGAAATGAACTCCAAGTTATGGAAATAAGTGGCCTATCATTATTGTTGTTATTTTCAATGTAGCATGTGGAGTTGTGGCTTTCTCTTTTGACTTTCTTCCCCAGGGCTCTACCCCTGAATTCACTGTAACTGAATTTGGTACTCTGGATATTGTATCTGTGTTTATCAGAACAAGGGAAGGGAAGGGGGACATCAAAATCAAGAGACAAAGGGTATAGGGGAACCAATACAATAGCAATACTTAGGAGACAATATGCTGTAAAGCAACTATACAACTCAGTGGGGGTGAGCGAATTGTCCAGCTCGTCAAAGGAGAACAACAATTCAATATATTTTCTGTCACAGGACTTACCTGGAACTTTTTCCTCCTTTATTTTCAAAGTGAAGTACAGAGGGATTACCGTTTCAGATGTAAGGCAGTGAACACATTTCTTGTTCAACTTGTAACCTCCTCCCTCATTTTCCCCCACCTCCTTCCTCCCCCTTTCTCTCTCCCTCCCATGAGTTGCACAGTTGGTTTATATCAAATGGTTTTGTAAGTATTGCTTTTGGAATCATTTGTCTTTTTATCCCTTGTCTCTCAATTTTGATATTCCCTTTCCCTTCCCTAGTTCTAATACATGTATATACAGTATCCAGGGTACTCAGGTGAGATACAGTGATAGCAGGGCTACAACCACAGGAAGGGGATACAGGAGAAACAAAAACAAGGTAAGGTTACACGTGGCATGTTGAAAATAATTACAACAATATATAACACTTGTTTCCATAATATAGATTTCATTTCATTTAGCATCATCTTATGCATTAATAAGGACATAGATGTTGGGCTATTGTGATCTTCTGCTATGACTAGCCTAAACATGTATTAATTGTTCCCTCTGAGGGAAACCATAGAGTACATGTGTTTTGGGGTCTGGCTCACTTCACTTAGTGTATTTTTTTTCCAAGTCCTCCCATTTCCTTACAAATGGGGCAGTGTCATTCTTTCAGATAGAGGTATAAAATTCCATTGTGTATATGCACTACATTTTCTTGATCCAGTCATCTACTCAGGGGCATGTGAGTTGGTTCCATATTTTGGCAATGACAAATTGTGCGCCGATGAACATTGTTGTCCTGGTGGATTTAGTATGGTCTTGCTTGTAATCTTTTGGGTAGATGCCCAAAAGTGGGGCTGCTGGGTTGTAGAGGAGGTCTATGTTTAGCCTTCTGAGGAATCTCCATACAGCTTTCCAGAGTGGTTGAACAGTAGTGGGGTTTGCTTTTTGCCACATCTCTTTCAGCATTTGTTATTGTTTGTTTTTGTGATCATGGACGTTCTTACTGGGGTGAGGTGGAATCTCAAGGTTGTTTGGATTTGCATTTCTTTTATGGCCAGAAATGTAGAGCACTTCTTCATGTGTTTCTTGGCCATTCTCATTTCCTCTTCAAAGAAGACTCTTAGACCACCTGTTTAAGAGGCCATTGGTTCTTTGAGGATTTTTTTTTTTGCCAGTCCTGGGGCTAGAACTCAGGGCCTGAGCACAGTCCCAGACTTCTCTTTTGCTCAAGGCTAGCACTCTACCACTTGAGCCACTTCTGGATTTTTCTATATATGTGGTGCTGAAGAAATGAACCCAAGACTTCATGTATATGAGGCGAGCACTTTACCACTAGGCCATGTTCCCAGCCCCTGAGGATTTCTATTAGAGGAATTTAATACTTTGAGTTCTGTGTATATTTTAGAAATGAGGCCTTTGTCCATTGCATGGCTGGTAAAGATCTGCACCCAATCTATGGGCTTTCTGTTTATCTTGCAAGCTATGTCCCTTTCCCTTCAGAAATTCTGCAGTTTGATGCAGTCCCATTTATCCAAACTTTCTTTGATGTGTTGCATTTATAGAATTTAATTATGAAAGTTTCATCCTGTGCAGAGGAGCCCAAGTGTTTCTCTTACTCTTTCTTGTTGTGTTTTCAGGGTATCTGATTTTACTTCAAGGTCTTTGATCTATTTGGAATTGACTTTGATGCAAGGTGAAATATAAGGATCTAGTTTTATTTTGCTGCAGGTGTTGAACCAATTTCGCCATCAACATTTGCTGAAGAGGCTGTCTTTTACCTGTAAATTTTAAGAGCCAAAGTAACAACTGGAAAACTTGTAAAAGTCTCTACTACTTCTATGTTCCTGGGCACACTGCCCCATTATGTCTTGCATGACAACGCCTTTCTATATTCTGCAGAAATTCCCTCCTACCTATGTCATCACCATTTCTACATGTTCTTTTCACTAAAGGGATAATTTTTTTAATATTTATTTTGCCAGTCCTGGGGCTTGAACTCAGGGCCTGAGCACTGTCCCTGGCTTCTTTTTGCTCAGCCCCAAGACCTGAAACCCTACCTTCAACCACAGACACCTAACAACCCAATTCCTTAAATTAAGGCCCAACCCCAACCCACTCCGTGAGATACCAGACAGTGTTCTGCATCCTTGGAGGTAGGTAGCCTTCGTGTGTCAAACATGCTTAAAGGGTGTACAAGTTTACACAGAGATACACAGCACTCGGTCCCCTGCCCATACCCTCACATGTGTGCAGAGCAGGTGCATGAACACAGTGAAAGCACAGCTGACCATTTGCTCAAGTCTCCATTGTCACCCAAACTTAGGCACAGCAGGAGTACACCATCAAGCATGGTAGGACAAGGACTCTGGTCAAACAACCCCACATCAGCTGAAGGCAATCAGAGTGGCCTGACACACATTGTAAACCATACAGGTTTGGAATCATGAATACTAACGTGTCTCAAACATAAAATGTCTGGAGAAAACAGAGAAGAAGAGAAAAATGGAGGAGAGGACAAAAGGACAGGAGAGGAGAAGGAGAAGAGAATAAAGTTTACAAATGAAGAGGGGAATAAAATCCCATTCTATTTTATTCTACAAGTAAGTATCTTGCTACTAAAACAGAACAGAAAAGTGCCTTTTCAAGAATTTTTAGATCATAAAATTGAGCCAGGTAGGGTGGCACATTCAGGTAAGATTGTGGGATGTGATGTGATGATGTAGTATGATATGATGATGTGACGTGATGTGATGAGGTGATGTTTTTCTGCAGCATAACTAAAAACTTAATTGTAATTCACACCGAGTATACTTAACAACACCCAACCTTAACCCTATCCTTAACACCCACAACCCTACACCTGTACCTTAATCTCAATCATACCAACCCTGAAAACAGTAGCCCTAAGACCTAAAACCCCTACCTCTAACTCCAGACAACTAACAACCAGATTCCTTAAAGTAAAGCCCATCCCCTAGCCACTCTGTGACTTATCAGACAGTGCTCTGCAACCTTGGAGGTAGGTAGCCTGCTTTTGACAAACTTGCTTTAGGGGTGTCCAAGTTAACACAGAGATACACAGCATTCAATCCCCCACCCATACCCTCACGTGTGTGCAACGGGAGCACACCATCAGGCATGGCAGGGCAAGAGCTCTGATCAAACAATGCCCACAACTGCTGAAGGCCATCGGAGACACATTCTCAACCACACGGGTTTTGAATCATGAATGTTAACGTGTGCCTCAAGCATAGAATGTCTGGAGAAAACAGAAGAGGAGGAGTGGAGGGGAGGAGGAAGAGGAGGCAGAAGTGGGGGCAGAGGAGGAGGGGGGGAAGGAGAAGAAAAAGAGGGGAAAATACACTTTTCAAATGAAAAGGGAAATGAAATCACATTCTGTTTGATTCTACAGCTAAGGCTCTAGCTATTAAAACAGAACTAAAAAAGTGCCATTTCAAAAACTTTTAGATCTTAAAATTGAGGCAGGTAGGGTGGCAAATTCAGGTAAGCCCCACAGTTGGTAAGCTGTGGCAGTAAGATTGAGAGTTCAAAACAGGCCGGGTCTAACGTAGAAATACAAATACAATGTCTGGAGAAAAAAGAAAGGAAAGAAAAAGACAAAAGAGGAGGATGGGAGGGGAGGGAGGACAAGGAAGGGGAGGGGGGAGGAGGAAGAGGAAGAGGAGGGAGAAGGGGAACAGGAAAGAATGAAGAGGGGAGGGGGAGGAGTGCCAGGCTAGCTCTAAACCCCCTTCCGGGGGTATCCTGGTCCTATTTGCCCCCTGAGTGTGTTCCCCTTTCACTCTCACGTATATCCTCTGGCCAGTAGGAAGTAATATGGGTGCAAGGGCCATGGATAAACTCCGGACCGGGTGTGGCCTCAAGAATGCCCTCCCCCCGCATACTCGCCAAGGTGGCCGAGTACACATGGACATCTCGGAGTCAGCTTCAGGAGCTTCCCAAAGTTTTATTCAGGGGAGGGGTTTATATAACAGTAATGGCGGCAGGAACAGGAGGGACTAACTGGGTATTAACAGTTGGCTAATGAACTGTCCATCACGGTGATGTCATGGAACTTCCCGCAGAGGTGGAGACCACAGTCCCCCCAGGACCGGTCCCCAGCACCATTAAGAGACATGAGCTCGCAGACGAGAGGCAGGGCTGGTTTGGAGGAGGTTCCAAACCCGGGAAGAAGGTAGGAGTGGGTAGCAGCCAAGCAACCCCAGATCTTAAAGGTATAGCCATCCCCGACATCTTTTTTGTTTGTTTGTTTTTTTAAATTAGCAGGATATGCTGTAAACATATGGCATGTGTAGGCATGAGGCAAATGCTGACATAAGATATATATGGGGCCTCTTCCACAAGGTGAGGTAAGTAAAGGGGCCATCCATTTGGATCAGTCCAGAGAAATTGAAGTCCTTAGCCCATTTCTGCGCCACTCAAGATAATTCAGGCATCGTTCTCCTCTTCTGGCGGTGAGGTAGAAACAGGTTTAAACTCTGGCGAGTCTGGTAGTCCACAGCAGCCAAGGCGCTGATAACTTTAACACATGTGGTTAGTAAAACATTTTATCACAAACATTGAAGTAATGTGCTAAACACTTACACCTATCTTTCTCCAACGTGAACCCCTAAACTCAGCAGCAGGGTGAAAGGCAAAAGGGAAACAGTGCAGTTCCCCATTTCAGTCCCTGTGCAAAGCCGCAGGCAATATCGCCACGGCAAAACATTGCGCCACAAGAGACGCTCAAGGAAGAGTCTAGAAAGCAAGCAGGGAAGGGAAGCTGGCTGCCCCCAGTGTCATCTACCGCTGTTGTACAACAGGCAGGCTTCCCATATTCCCATGGAAGAGCAGAAGAAATCCAGCACGGTCCTTGTTTTCCTAGAGAGAACAAGAAGAAGACATTTCTCCAGAGTGAGTGCACTGGGATTAATTTCCCAATCTGGAAAGGCACATACAATGCACCTTCCCGCACTGTTTTGGGAATATTTAAAATTTTTTGTGTAAATTTAAGATATTTAATGTAAGCATAGCTGTCCATAATTAGTCATGGGGGCTGTCCCCCCTTTTTTGTTTTAAATAATGAACTTAACCCAGGAGGGCACCAGGCTGGGAGTATGGGTGAAGGTCATTTCTTCTGGAACTACTTCCTGCTAAAAGGGGGTGCAGTAGTGAGGGGCCCCTGATTTGCCATATGGCCTGGTACTGTCCAGTGTGGTTGGTAAGAGTCCTCATCATTACGACGAGAATGGTTATCAGGGCCAGAGGGCGCCACAGTCTCCTCTGGCCATCCCCTGCAGCCTGGGCACACCAGGAAGTCCCTAGGGCTGGGGCCTCCAGGATCCAGATCTGCATTGGGCACAGCAGTGTAGAGAGATGATGGCCTTGAACTGCAAGTTCCCAGGTGGTGACCTCAGTGAGGGATGTTATTCTGTTAAAGGAGACTTTTGAAAAGGCCAGGCAAAGGACTGACAAGTTCATAGGGCTAGTTAACATGAATGGCATAGGAGAACATACCCTGGGCATAAGCCAGAAAAGCTCCATTTAGAACATAAACCCAAATGTGGCCAATTACAAGGAAGGAGGAATAACTGAAGGAAGTGTTTAGGGCTAGTGAACCGGTTTGGAGTAGCCAGTCAGAGGCTAAAATAAATATACATACATATATACAACTGGCAGGAAAAAGGAAAATGGACAGGTAACTATTCCTCCTGATCTCGCGGCTTTGATTAGTTTTGAAAGAGCGAGACAAGGCAACTCCGTTTAGGATATGACATCATTCTCCTCTTACTCCTTTCCATATCCCTGTTTCCTGGACTGGCTGAGTCCCAGGAGTTCAGGAGCTTGTTGCTGGGATGGCATGTTCCCATCGGCATTCATGGGGTTTGAACTCAGGGCCTGAGCACTGTCCCTGAGTACTTCTGCTCGAGGCTAGTGATCTACCACTTGAGCCACGGTGCCGCTTTTAGCATTTTGCTGGTTCTCTTGAGCCAAGCTTCCAGTCTGGCTCTTTGCTGGTTGATTGGGAAATGGAGTTCTAGAGAGATTTTCTTTTGCCCGGGCTGGATTTGATCTGCAATCCAAGGAGTTCTAGCCATACAGGCCCTTTTTATATCCAATTAAAGCAACAAGGAGAACAATAGGAACAGAGCCCATCTGTAACTTGTCAAGAATTGACCAACAAATACTTGCCTAAGTTATATTATCACAATTAGAGAACAGCAGACTGAATGAGATCTATGTGCCATCAATTTAAATCATACCGTTTGATCTTACCGGCAGGTGGAAGAGAGCACAAATGAATGACAATCGAGGGCAAAGGGTTAAAACAATGTAAAAGTCTCAGCTTTAGCAGTGGCTGTGTCTTCCATCCTGGCTCAGCAGGCTTCATGCCATGTGTGATGGAGTCAGGCAGGAGAGATCTGGGAAAGGCTGTAGGGGCACCTCTCAGAACCCTCTGGGTAGGCTGTCACCTCTTGCTGGGTTGCCTGCAAAATTCTACACAGAATGGTTATTTGAAATCTCCCAGTATTCCTTGGTTGCTTATTCTGAGTACTCTCTGGCTTTTTGGAGGCTGATGCCCTTTTGGTTCAAGCAGGGTGATGACTTTAAGAGATTTCCCTAGTCACAAAATCCCAAGGTAACTCTGTGGCCTCTAATACAGCTCTGATGTCTTTGACATGGCAAAATGTTAGCACTCTGGTTGTTTAAATTTTTATCTAGGAATTTATTTTAAGCCTTTGCCTCAGCCTTATTTGCATCTGAAAGACTCTGAACTGAAATGACAATTTTTTCTTAAAGCAGGAATTACAATTACAAAATTAGAAACACTTATCCATTTAGCTTCTCAGTAAATTAGTGAGAAACATTAGCTTACTTTGCCTTTTTTTTTCTTTCTACATACAGGGTTAATGAGAATTTACTTTTATCCCTACTTGTTTATTATACATACTTTAAAATACTTGCCTGATTATATGTAACCTAAGATAGTTAGGAGTCTTACTTATTACTTCACAGTGTACACACAGAATTTAGTACCTGAATCCTTAGACTGATATCCAAAATAATTGTGACAAAAGTACTTTAAATCGTGTTTTACCAGAATTCATAAACACAAGAGATTTGGCCTCAGCATCTTGCCTTTTCAATATCTCTAAGCTGAAAAAATAGCCCAGGAATCAAATCACATTAGATAAATAAACCTTTTAACCATCAAGGACGACTCTTAATTTTTAGTATGTCTGAAGGGGTAGTTTTAGAAAATCCAGTCAAATTACTCATTGCTGTATATTAGCTTGCCCCCCAAACAATCCATTTGGGTTAGAGACCTGGGGCTTTTTCTTGCTCACCAGGACACCTTTGTTGTGAAGCATTGCCAGGAGCCTCCCAGCCTCCAAGTCTCTGCCCAGCCCCAATGAATCTAACACGCCCACCAGCAGGGGTGGGGGCAGGAGGAGACCATCCCGACTTATCAAGCATTAACAGCAAAAACCTAAGTCCCTGTCTCTTTTAGTCAACAGGTATTATAGTCCAGTCCAATAAATTTGGGGCAAGCTTTAGAGGGAGGGAAGGCGTGGACACGGGCCAGCCCTAAAACCGCATGCACAAAGCCACCCTGCTCCAGGCCGCTGCTGCGGCCGCCACCGCCACCACCTCAGAAGTGGAAAAAGGGGAGGGGAGGGGTGGCGCGGGGGCAAGCTGCTCTGGGAATGGCGCTTTCCATATGCCGCCTCCACCAGCGCCCGACCCGCAACTGCCATTCGCAAATTGGGACCTGGAAACCCACCAGGTGGGCAAGGGGATCCGGGCCCGGACGGCGGCACCTGCTCCGAGTACCACTGCCACCTGTGCTCCCCTCCCGCGCCCACCGCGGAACCCACGCTGCCCACTCCACTCTTTGCAAAGCCGCCATGGCGGGCCTCCCGCAGGACGCATGCTCCGCTCTGCCCCTCCCAGCACTGCGATGCAAGACTTGCGAAGCCGCGCGCCTTGGACTTGTGCACAAGACCACCACACCGGGAAATCCCTCGGCCCTTGGCCTGAATGTCTCAAAAGTCCAGTCCAATGAAAGACAAATTATTCCAGTCACTTTGGTCCTTTCCCATCTGCTAAATCGATGGGCTGTCTACACCTGTGCTCCCGGAGGCTTATCCATGCAGGGAATTTTGTTTTCTGCGAGTTTTCCACCCTGCATTGGGCACCATTTGCCGGGCTAGCTCGAAACCCCCTTTCCAGGGAGATCCTGGGCTTATTTTCCCCCTCCGTGTGTTCCCCTTTCGCTCTCATGCATATCCTCTGGCCAGTAGGAAGTAATGCGGGAGCAAGGGCCACGGATAAGCTCCGGACCGGGTGTGGCCACGAGATTGCCCTCCCCCCCCATACTCACCAAGGAGGCCGGGTACACATGGACATCTCAGAGTCAGCTTCAGGAGCTTCCCAAAGTTTTATTCAGGGGAGGGGTTTATATAACAGTAATGGTGGCAGGAAGAGAGGGGACTAACTGGGTATTAACGGTTAGCTAATGAACTGCCCATCATGGTGATGTCATGGAACTTCCCGCAGATGCGGAGACCACAGTCCCCCCAGGACTGGTCCCCAGTGCCATTAAGAGACATGAGCTCGCAGACGAGAGGCAGGGCTGATTTGGGGGAGGTTCCAGACCCGGGGAGAAGGTAGGAGTGGGTAGCAGCCAAGCAACCCCAGGTCTTAAAGGCATAGCCATCCCCGACAGAGGAGGAGGAGAAATGGAATAGGGGAGGCAGGGAGGTGGAAAGGATGGGAGAAGAAGAAAAGGAGACAAACTTTTCATATGAAAAGCAAAATTAAATTCCATTCTATTTTATTCTTCAGGTAAGTCTCAAGCAACTAAAACAGAACCAAAAAAAGTACCTTTTCAAGAATTTTTAGATCATAAAATTGAGCCAGGTATGGAGGCAAATTCAGATAATATTGGTGTGATGTGATGATGTGGCATGATCTGAGGATGTGATGTGATTTGAGCATGTGCCGTGATGTGGTGATGTGATGGGATGATGTGATCTACTTTTCTGCAGGATAACTAAAAACTTAATTGTAATTCACACCCTGAGTATACTTAACAACACCCAACCTTAACCCTATCCTTAACACCCACAACCCTACACCTGTACCATAATCTCAATTATACCTGTCAGGAGCCAACAGCGAAATTCACCCTGACTTCTGGCTTACTCTCAAGGGCGTGCAAGGTCATGGCTTAGGGAGCCAACAACAAAGTTCATCCTAACCTCTGGCTATGTTGTTATCTCAAGGACATGCAAGGACATGGTTTACTTGAAGGACAGTACTAATCATGAGATATTTTATTATGTCAACAAGAGTCTGTTATGTAAACCAGAACATCAACCATTTCTTATTTTACTGTCTGTTGTTATTTACCAATTTCAGGGCCTTCCTGTTTTCTTAAACCTTAGTTATTCCTATGCTATTTCCTAGTTGTCAAACTGTATATAAGCTGGAATTTAAGAATAAACATGGCTGCAGTCTTGAGTTACAATCTCAAGATGTAGAACTCCCATACCCCATCTTTGTCTCTTGTCTTCTTTCTCTTGCCTTATTTTTCCTTTTCCTTAATCATCGCCTCCCTCATTCAGGATTCCTGTTCACTGCCGGCTGGCTCAGCAGGTGTGGCACCTGGAACAGGGACCTGAATGCCTGGGATGATGGCAGAGGACCCCCCGCTCAGGTAAGGACGTCCGATCACTTGGGAAGGAGAGCAGGAGAGAGAGAGTATTGTCAGGAGTAAGAAATTATGGGATAAAGTATAGGCTGCATGCTATACGTGCAGGCCCCCAAAGGCATGCTTAATGCCCGGGCAGTGAAAGTTGGCCAAAGTCACTTAGAACATTTCTTTTACATTATTGAGGAAGCATGCCCCCAGTTCCTGGAAGAAGGAACCAATTACTTAGAAACTTGCTAGAAAAAAAAGAAAGAAAACGGGAACATTATGATGCAAATGGCCCTGAGAGAACCTCAGTGGATGCTATTATTCTTTGGTATCTGGTCCGAGATTGCTTAGATCCTAGACATGAACAGATTATATTCGATCAGTCGATTGGAGAAACTGAACAGGGACCTGATGAGTGTTGCCCAGCCCTGGGAGCGTATTCTGCTGCCCAGGAAGAGCTGAGAAAATTAACAAGACCTGAACCCAATGGGCTAGATATTAAGGAAGACTCAGATGGCTCAGACAATGAGGAGAAATTATACAATGAGCCTACTAAAGATAGATAGACCCATGTTGAGAATATGTTTAAATCAGTTATAGCTCTATTGTCACAGCTTCATCCAGAACAACAAACTCCTTTATAGGGAGATACTGGTGAGCCCCCATGGACAGTCCTGGCAGACTTACAGCTCTCCTAGGTGCAGGCTGCTAGCAGGGGGAGGGATCTGAGGCTAGGGAAATGCTAACACCACCGAGATAACTTCTCCTGACCGAGCACTTTACTTCCTGCCACCACGACAATGACAGATTTGAAACCCCAACCAGGGTGAGTGACCATTAGCCTGGAGCTTACATTTTCCATAAAGCCACAGGGCTAGGTCAGGAAGATCAGCAATTGTGGGTGTTTGGAGACAACTGATCTCTAGTTTAGCTCAGCTGATTGCTCATCAAATCTAAATTGCTTCAGGAAAGCTGCTCAAGTTTGAGCCCAATCTTATATATTTGGAATATTTTGCAGGACTTACCTAACTTCCATGAGCACTCAGGCAGATAAAGTTCTCTCTGTCTCTTTTTCTGCCTCCCTCTAAACTCTGCCTGCCTGCCTGCCTGTGACATAGGATGAGTATCGATATTTGTTTAACAACTGCTTTGAAAGACTCAAAGGTTTTCTATTCTTGTTATTGATGTTAAGTTTGGAGACTCAGTTAAATTCTGCTTGTTTGGCTAAATAGTAAGCTTTCTCTAGCATTGAGCACATGGTTGACAATAGGATTGGTTGGAGTGAAAGCCTGCCCATCCCCCAGGTGACAAGCATGCCAAATTCCTGGAGGCTGGGCAGGGACTTGGAGTCCTGTGGCCTTGCATTTCAAAGGTGCCTTGTAATTCAAATGCTAGAAGATGAAGGTGTCTTACTGTGAGTTCACTGTCTGTGTTCATGTCCTGCCTCCCATAAGCTCCCCTTGGGAGTTAAACTGGTTTCTCAAAATGTGGCTTCTCGGATGATCTGAAAATTTTGGTTTGCTGAAAAGATTATTTTTCCTTTTGTTTTTTTCTCTCGTTTACCATCTAACCACGTGGTACTAGAATACAGGCAAAATAATATCATTTGCCACTGGAATTCCAGAAAACTTACATGGCCAATTAAAGAACAATTCTAAGCGCGCCCCAAAGCTTGTGCTCATTGTCTGTATGTGTATGTATGTCTGTCTATGTCTATGTGTTGTTAAAACTTAAAAACAAAACAAAAAAACAGGTTTTAAACCCAAACTGATCATGTTTGGAAGCAAACAAATGTGTCTTAAAAAAAAAAAAAAACTGGGCTGGGGATATGGCCTAGTGGCAAGAGTGCCTGCCTCATATACATGAGGCCCTGGGTTGGATTCCCCAGCACCACATATACAGAAAATGGCCGGAAGTGGCGCTGTGGCTCAAGTGGCAGAGTGCTAGCCTTGAGCAAAAAGAAGCCAGGGACAGTGCTCAGGCCATGAGTCCAAGCCCCAGGACTGGCCAAAAAAAAAAACTCCAAAAGGTTCTAATATACAGCATGTGATATAAGTTCAATGATGTAAAACCAGTGTGTTATTCCTTATGTCTATCTATGCTAAGAGTCAAGTGTACATCTAATCCTGACAATTCTTTGGTATAAACTAAGATTTTGCTTCTCCATTTTTTTTTCTGTGCTCTCATAAACTCTTTTAGATCAAGGGACCAGAGTCATTTTTAAATAACTGCACAAATGTGACTATTAACCTAAATTTTCCTGACCCAAAATTAACATTTTGCTTTATAGGATACAGATTGACATGTGAGGTAGCTCAGTGGACCATGGCAGTCTGTGGCTACAGAAAGCTGCCTCCACAGTCAGCTCCCAAACTGCCTGGTTTGCTTAGGAAATCTAGGAGTTCTGTGAGGATTTTGACAGGCCCAGGCTGTCAAAGGCTAATACCCTGGCTCTGCCTGTCCCAAGATTAGAGTTGGGTTTATAGCAGGCCTATCATGACAGAGTTGCAACCGAGACTTATTCCAAGGCTAAAAGCATGAGAGTTTTGTTTGGCTTGCACAGGGTTGCATTGGGGTAGCATTGAGGTCTTCTCCCTCCATGACTCACAAACTGTCCTGGCTGCTACAGGGAGCAGACTTGGTTGGCCTTCGATCTGTGTGGATTTTGTGACTAGGAAGATGGTTAAAGACCCACGCCTTCTAAAATCTGTTTAAAAATGCACTTAACCAGTCTGTGTAGAATTTACAGGCAACAAGCAGGAAATGTGACAACATATCCAGGGAACTCTACTACAGCATTATCCAGATGCAAGCCATCTCTCCTGCTGGCCTGCGAATTTTGGATGGAAGACACTGCCACTTCAGATCCACTGAAGCTGAGACTTTTATTGTTATTCATTTGTTTTCTCTTTCACGTGCCAGTAAGGTAAGGTTAAATAATATGATTTGATTTAATGACACATGGATCCCATTCAGTCTGCTCTTCTTTAAGTGTTACAGCAAAACTCTGGCAACTATTTGTTGGTCAATTCTTAACAACTTACAGGTAAACTCTACTCCTTTTGTTCTCCTGTTGCTTTAATTGGAAATAAAAGGGGCTTTATTGGATAAGACTCCTTGGACAGTTCAAAGCCAGCACAGGCAAAGAAAAATAAAATTCCCTCTTGGTCATATTTGAGGTCTTTATTATTTTACTAGTCAGAAATTACAGATTAAAACTTCTCATTTGCATACTTTGCATGATTTTCAAAAATTTCTGGGAGATATTAATTGGCTTTGCCCTTATCTTAAATTATCCACTGCTGAATTAAAACCCTTATTTGATCTATTAAAGGGGGACCCTGACCCTACATCTCTCAGAGAAATGACAACTGAAGCAGCCGAAGCCTTAAGCATGGTAAATTCTGCCATTTCTTCCCAACATGTAAATTATATTGATTACTCAGCCCCTTGGAAAGCATATATTTTAACTACACCTCATTCTCCTACAGCGATCCTCTAGCAGAAGGGACCCTCCTTTTGTGGCTTTCCTTGCCTGCTACTCCTTCAAAAGTGTTAACTCCTTATTATAAATTGGTAGCCACCTTAGTCCATATGTGCCATGTGGAATCTTGTAAGTATCTTGGATGAGATCCACAGGTTATTTACATACCCTATACTTTACAGCAGCAAGAATGGCTTTATATTCATTGTGATTCCTGGGCCATTGCTTGGGCCAATTTTATGGGCACAATTTCACATCATTATCCCTCCAACAAATTACTTCACTTTGCCTCTTCTTACCATTAAGTGAAGGCAATGCTATTACGGATGAGGCTACCCAAATTTTTCTCACTCAAATTGACTTAGAAAAGCAATCACATGCTGCCCACCATCAAAACAGTCGTGCCTTATGTCAGCAATTTCATATCACATGTGAGGTGGCTCGTCAAATTGTAAAAACTTGTTCCAACTGTACTATCTTCCTACCTGTGCCCTCCAATGGCATTAACCCTTGAGGCTTAGTGGCCAACCATGTTTGGCAAATGAATGTTACCCACATCCCCTCTTTTGGACGGCTCCGCTATGTCCATGTTACCATAGACTCTTAGTCTAATTTTATTATGGCTACTCCTCTTAGTGGGGAAGCTGGCAAACATTGTATCTCCCATGCATTACACTGCTTTGCTACTATGGGACTTCCTAAACAAATTAAAACTGATA
The DNA here is from genome assembly GCF_023159225.1 of Perognathus longimembris pacificus. Taxonomy (NCBI): domain Eukaryota; kingdom Metazoa; phylum Chordata; class Mammalia; order Rodentia; family Heteromyidae; genus Perognathus; species Perognathus longimembris. Next base: position 68,862,783 of record NC_063172.1, on the reverse strand, counting down.
ATGGTCCGGGATATGTTGGACGAGCTTTTCAAACTTTTTGCAAATCTTACCAAATTGTTCACTCTACAGGAATTCCCTATAATCCTCATGGTCAAGGAATTGTCGAACGGGCCAACGGTTTTTTAAAACACCAAATTTCTAAATTAAAAGGGGGGGAACTATACCCCTTCTCTCCTGTTAATATACTTTCTCATGCTTTATTCATACTAAATTTTTTTAAATTTGGACTGCAATGGCCACTCTGCAGCACAGCGGTTCTGAGAAAAGAGAGAGCAAGAACTTTTGCCCAAGTTAAGTGGAAAGTTCCTTTAACAAGTGCTTGGCACGGGCCCGATCCAGTATTGACATGGGGTCGAGGACATGTCTGTGTTTTTTCACAGGATGATAATGATGCCCGCTGGCTACCTGAGCATTGCATTCGGATTGTGGAAACTTATCAGCATGGTACAAGCGCTGACCCACTGGGCTTACGTGCCAGATCCACCAATTGTGCACCCTGCAACTTGGGAAGGAGCTGAGGTGTTCGTCCATGTCAACAGATTAGCATAAAGTACAGCTCCAGACCCTTTTGTCCAACATGTTAAAATGGGAGACTTTGCAGCTTCTGGCATTGGAACCCCTTTATGCTTTACAACTGACTCCAACAGTTATATTCCAGGCTGTACTGTAATGCAGTCCAGAAATCATAGAATTTGGATTCCTGATAATAGTCAAGTATATAAGAATGACTTCATTGCCTACTGGGTTTCCTGTACATGCCAATTCTACATCGTCCTTCATGATACCTCGCTGCATCAACTCCTCTCAAATTGTAGAATCCATGGGAGAAATGCACCCCATAAAGTGTAGATATGATCATCCTTTTATAACCAATATTTCAGGAACTAATTCTCAGCTGATGGACTGGTCTGGAGCCAATCTCACCAACAAGTACAACCCAGGTCTGTGGTGGATGAATGGACACCCTCAACATCATGTCTGGATGTTAGTGGCTGCCCTAAGTAATATCTCCTGGCCCACTTCTTCTTTAAAAAATATTGTGAGTTGTGTAACACCCTCTTATGCTATTATGTATGGATCTTTTAACATTTCTATAGGAGCCATGTATTTCAATGTTACTTGTACTAACTGTTCTTTTACAAATTGCTTGTATAGTGGTCTTACTGATTCTGTAATTATTATCAAGCAGCCACCATTTGTTATGCTTCCTGTAAACATATCTGAAGCTTGGTTTGAAGAAACAGGTATTCAAGTGTTAAAACATTTAAAAGAGCTTATGCGCCCTAGACGATTTGTAGGGCTATTAATAGCAGGAATTGTAGCCTTTATTTCCTTAGCTGCCTCTGCTGCAGTGGATACTGTGTCTTTAACACAAAATGTGCAGACAGCTCACTATGTTAATCAGCTTGCTCATAATACCACACAAGCCCTGCACTTTCAAGGCAGGATTGATAAGGTAGAACAAAAATTAGAAGCATTGTATGAATCTGTGTTGTCACTGGGAGAACAAATTCGTGCCTTACAAACTTTGCAACGGGTGTGCTGTCATGCTGGGTTTGACTTTATTTGTGTGACCCTCCATAAGTATAATGGGTCAAGCTGTCCTTGGGAACAAGTTGTAGCACATCTAAATGGTATTTGGCATCATAATAACTTGTCCTTAGATCTCTTTCAACTCCATAGACAAATAGCTGGACTAGAACAAGCTCCACCTTTGGACTTTGAAGTGGCAGAAACAGCAAAAGAACTGTTTGAACAACTTCAACAGTATGTCCCTTCCTTCACTAACGTTAAGGGGCTGATAATGACATTGCTTAGCCCAGGGATACTTTTGCTGATGGCTTTCTTATGCCTTCCTTGCATTGTACGCATATTGCAAAACTCTTTCATGAGTTTAGCCAGCCAGCTGCATAAGATCAAGCTCCAAGTAAATGAACTTTCCCCTGAAAGGAACTGCAGCCAGAGACGGGTATGAGGCGGTGCCAGCCTTGACAAACCTAAGACATAGGGCTTCAGCACTGCCCTGAAGTTGACCCTAAGACAGGTAAGGCAGGCTGGGCGACTCTTAAACTAAAGACAAACCCCAGGCCACTCCATGACTTACCAGACAGTGCTCTGCATCCTTCAAGGTAGGTGGCCTTGTTTTGTCAAACATGCTTAAGGGATGTCCAAGTTTACACACAGAGATACACAGCACTCGGTCCCCCGCCCATACCCTCACCTGTGTGTGCAATGGGAGCACACCATTGGGCATGACAGGGCAAGGACTCTGATCAAGAAACACCCACAACGGCTGAAGGCCGTCGGAGACACATTCAAAACCACATGGATTTTGAATCATGAATGCTAACATGTGCCTCAAACATAGAATGTCTGGAGAAAACGAAGAAGAGGAGGAGTGGAGTGCAGGAGGAGGGAGATGAAGCGGAGGTGGTAGTGGTGGGGGCAGGGCAGAGGAAGCAGGGCGGAGAAGAGGGGAAAATAAAGTTTTCAAATAAAAGGGGGAATGAAACCACATTCTGTTTTATTCTACAGCTAATTCTCTAGCTACTAAAACAGAACTAAAAAAGTTCTATTTCAAGAACTTTTAGATCATAAAATTGAGCCAGGTAGGGTGGCAAATTCAGGTAAGCCCCACATTTGGTAGGCTTAGGCAAGAAGATTGAGAGTTCAAAACCGGCCGGGTCTAATATAGAAACACAAATACAATGTCTGGAGAAAAAGGAAGGAAAGAGAAAAGACAGAAAATAGTAGGATTGGAGGGAGGAGCAGGGAGTGGATGGGGGAAGAGGAAGAGGAGCAGGAAAGGAGGAGGAGGGGAGGAGGGAGGAAGAAAAGAAGAAATGGATGAGGGGGCGGGGCGGAGGTGGAGAGGAGGGGAGAAGGAGAAGAGGAGACAAAGTCTTCAAATGAAAAGGGGAATTAAATCCCATTCTATTTTATTGTTCAGGTAAGTCTGTAGCTACTACAACAGAACTAAAAAAGTACCTTTTCAAGAACTTTTAGATCATAAAATTGAGCCAGGTAGGGTGGCACATTCAGGTAAGAGTGGCGTGATGTGGTGTGATGATGTGATGATGTGACGTGATCTGAGGACGTGACGTGAAGTGAGGATGTGGTGTGATGTGATAATATGATGGGATGATGTGATCTTTCTGCAGCATAACTAAAAAATTTAATTGTAATTCACACCCTGAGTAACCTTAACAACACCCAACCTTAACCCTATCCTTACCATCGACAACCCTATACATGAACCCTAATCTCAATCAGACCAACCCTGAGAACAGTATCCCTAAGACCAGAAAACCCTACCTCTGAGCCCAGATCCTAACAACCCAATTCCTTAACTAAAGCCCAACCCAACCCACTCCGTGCCTTACCATCCAGTGTTCTGCATCCTTGGACGTAGTTGGCCTTCTTTTGTCAAGCATGCTTAAGGTGTGTCCAAGTTTAAACAAAGAGATATACATCACTTGGTCCCCCACCCAAACCCTCACCTGTGTGCAGAGAAGGTGCATGAACACAGTGAAAGCACAGCTGACCACTTATTCAAGTCTCCATTGTCACCCAAAGTTAGGTACAGCACACCATCAGTCATGGTAGGGCAATGACTCTGATCAAACAACCCCACAACAGGTGAAGGCCATCGGAATGGCCTGACACACATTCTAAACCACACGGGTTGGGAATCATGTGCCTCAAGCATAAAATGTCTCGAGAAAAGAGAGAAGAGAAGGAGCATGGATGGAGGGGCTGGGGCTGCGGGCGCGGAGTAGGGGGGCAGCGTCATAGAGGAGAAGAGACAATAAAATTTTCAAATCAAAAGGGGAATGAAATCCCATTCTATTTCATTCTACAGGTAAGTCTCTTGGTACTAAAACAGAACTAAAAACGCGTCTTTTCAGGACCTTTTAGATCATAAAATTGAGCCAGGTGGAGTGGCAAATTCAGGTAATCCCCACAGTTGGTAGGCTGAGGCAGGAAGATTGAGAATTCAAAACCAGCCTGGTCTAATGTCGACATACAATGTCTGGAGGAAAGAGAAAAGATAGAAAAGAGAATGATGGGAAGGGAAGAGGAGGAGGAGTAGAGGCGCAGGAGGGGGAGGAGAGGTGTAGAGGAAGGGATGGGAGTGGGAGAGCAGGGGAGGGGGGAGGCAGCTGAGAGGAGAGAGGCAGTTTTCAAGTGAATAGGGGAATGATATGATGTGTTGTGATGATGTGACATAATGTAAGGATGTGATGTGAAGATGTGACTTGATATAATGATGTGATGTCATATGATGATGTGATGGAGTCCTGTTAGTTGGTGACATGTGATGATGTGACATGATCTGGTGGTGTGAAGTGATAGTGTGATGTGATGATTTGATATGATATTGTGATATGTGTAATTATGTGATGTGATGTGATGCATTGCGTGATGTGGTGTGATATGTGATGTGGTGATGTAACGTGATTTGAGGATGTGATGTGATGTGATGATGTAATATAATTTTCTGCAGCATAAATAAAAATTGCAATTCACACCAAGTATCCTTAACAACACCTTCACCCTATCCTTAAGATCGACAACCCCATACCTGAACCCTAATCTTAATCATACCAACCCTGAAAACAGTAGCCCTAAGACCTGAAACCCCTACCTCTAACCACAGACACCTAACAACCTAATTCCTTAAACTAAAGAGGAACCCCAACCAACTCCGTGACTTATTAGACAGTGTTCTGCATCCTTAGAGGTAGGTGGCCTTCTTTTGTCAAGCATGCTTAAGGAGTGTCCAAGTTTACACATAGTGATATACAGCACTCGATCCCCCACCCATAGGCTCACATGTGTGGGCATAGCAGGTACATGAACACAGTGAAAGCACAGCTAACCATTTGCTCAAGTCTCCATTGTCACCCAAACTTAGGCACAGCGGGAGTACACCATCAAGCATGGTAGGACAAGGACTCTGATCAAGCAACCCCACAACAGCTGAAGGCCATTGGAGTGGCCTGACACACATTGTAAACCATACAGGATTGGAATCATGACTACTAACATTGTAGCTCAAACATAAAATGTCTGGAGAAAACAAAGAAGAGGAGAGGCAGAGGGGAGGGGAGAGGAGAGGACAAAAGGACAGGAGAAGAGAAGGAGAAGAGAGAATAAAGTTTTCAAATGAAAAGGGGAATGAAATCCCATTCTATTTTATTCTACAGTTAAGTCTCTTGCTACTAAAACAGAACTAAAAAAGTGCCTTTCAAGAACTAGATTTTAGATCACAAAACTGAGCAAGGTAGGGTGACACATTCAGGTAAGTTTGGTGTGATGTGAGGATGTGACATGATCTGAGGATGTGATGTGATGTGAGGATGTGCCGTGATGTGGTGATGTGGTGATGGGATGAGATGATGTGATCTGTTTTTCTGCAACATAACTTGTTGGGAACCATGCCAGCAGCTAATCTCATTCTGACCTCTGGCTGTGTTGTTATCACAAGGATATGCTAAGTGCGAGGACATTTGCTTACTACTAAGTAAGCCCCTACCCAGAATTGCTTTACTATGTCCACCGAAGACCATTCCTATGTTAATCAACATCATCCTGTCTTTACTGCCATCAGCTGCTGGGAACTTCAAAGTCTTTTTGTGTTCTTGAACTTTAGTAGCCCTATGCTATTCCCTGGTTCCTAAACTACATATAAGCTGGAAGTTAAGAATAAACGGGGCTGAAGTCTTGAGCTACAATCTTGAGCTGCAGACCTCCCAAACCCCATCTTTTGTCTCTTGTCTTTTTCTATTGTCTTGTATTTTTCTTTTTCTTTAATCCTCGCCCCCTCAATCAGGATTCCCTTTCGCTGCTGGCTGGCTCCAGAAATAACTAAAAACTTAATTGAAATTCACACCATGAGTATCCTTAACAACACCCAACCTTAACCCTATCCTTAACACCAACAACCCTACACCTGAACCTAATCTCAATCATACCAACTCTGAAAACAGTAGTCCTAAGACCTGAAACCCCTACCTCTAACCCCAGACACCTAACAACCAGATTCCTTAAACTAAAGCCAAACCCCAACCCACTCAGTGACTTACCAGACAGTGCTATGCATCCTTGGAGGTAGGTGGCCTTCTTTTGTCAAACACGCTTAAGGGGTGTCCAAGTTTACACACATAGATACACAGCACTCGGTCCCCCGCCCATACCCTCACCTGTGTGTGCAATGGGAGCACACCATTGGGCATGGCAGGGCAATGACTCTAATCAAACAATGCCCACAACTGCTGAAGGCCATCGGAGACACATTCTAAACCACACGGGTTTTGAATCATGAATGCTAACATGTGCCTCAAACATAGAATGTGTGGAGAAAACAGAGAAGAGGAGGAGTGAAGGGGAAAAGGAGGGAATGGAAGCGGAAGTGGGGCGGGGGCGGTAGAGGCGGAGGCGGGGCGGTGGAGGGGGGCTGAGAGGCGAAGGAGAAGAGGGGAGAATAAAGTTTTCAAATAAAAGGAGAATGAAACCACATTCTGTTTTATTCTACAGCTAATTCTCTAGCTACTAAAACAGAACTAAAAAAGTTCTATTTCAAGAACTTTTAGATCATAAAATTGAGCCAGGTAGGGTGGCAAATTCAGGTAAGCCCCACAGTTGGTAGGCTGAGGCAAGAAGATTGAGAGTTCAAAACCGGCCAGGTCTAATATAGAAACACAAATACAATGTCTGGAGAAAAAGGAAGGAAAGAGAAAAGACAGAAAAGAGTAGGATTGGAAGGAGGAGCAGGGAGAGGATGGGGGAAGAGGAAGAGGAGCAGGAAAGGAAGAATTAGGAATTAATGACAGGAATTAATGGGTGCTTTTGCAGCTTACCTTTGGAATCTTAGGAGGTTTGTACTGATTTCCTTTAAAGGATTTCAATTTATTGGACTTTTATTTTAATGGCTTGTGGATTTTCTGTCACCCATAATGGCACCTACTAATCTCCAGACTTCAGCCTTATCCAGCCCAAGCATCATGGTGGCCTTTCCAGACTGAATCTACAGTGCTCAGTGCATGCCTTGGACACCCCAATGTATACCATCAGACAACCCTCATTTTGATCAAGTGAGGCCCATGCTTCTGTTGCTTCAATGGCAACAATGTCTGATCCTCAGATGTGCCTCAAGTGTCATCTCAAAACCCCGGACTCAGGCTCAGAATGTGGCTCAGTGGTAGAGTGCTTGCCTAGCATGCATGAAGCCTTGAGTTCGGCTCCTCAGTACCACGTATAAGCAGAAAAGCCTGGAAATGGTGCTGTGGTTAAAGTGGTAGAGTGCTGGCATTAAGCAAAAAGAAGCTCAGGGACAGCTCCCAGGCTGAGTTCAAGTACCAAGAGTAAGCAACCAGTCCACATGGCATCATTTATGGCTAAAATGTGTGTTTTGCCAAGTCTCATTCTGTATCCTGCATCATAGCAACAATTGAGGCCCCAAGTATCTGTGTGGCTACCTAGGTGGAGTTCCTGTCTGAAACTGCGCAATAATAAGCATAAGGGATAGCTGCCAGGGTCTGAGAGGCCATTTGCCTGGTGACACCATGGCACTGCTTTAGCATAACTTTCAAGTCCCTCCATCGCCCAGTACTACCTTGGAGCATGGCCAGCCAGGGTCTGGGTGCTTCAGTCCCAGCCACACTGGTTGCTCAGCTCCTAAACTAAACGCAGTGGCCATCTTTTCATACCAGGTCCTTGTCACCTTCTCCCTGATGCCTCCTCATATAATTGTGATTCAATAATTAGAGGGTCTTGGAACCTTGACCTACAGTGATGCCTACTTCAGAATGTTTTTTAATGAGTGTCACTTCTTCAGGGGAGAGGGTATCATTCAAGCTATTTTTCTACTTTGGGCCATACTTCCAGATACTACACTCAAAAATTCCAATTGTACGTACTCCATGTTTTCTTCTGATACTATACACATTTGGCCCTCAAAGTACTTAAAGTCGAAAGAAATCAACAGGCAACAAAGGATGGGCATGCTGGAACTACTCCGCAGGGAAGCAGAATCCTATATAGGTGACAGGAGAAGAACAAAACAGAAAGTCACACAGAAGCTCCTTACTAGAAAACTGAAATGACACCAGTCTACTAAAGGAACTGATTGGGTTATATTAAATGGGTGAGGTTCAGTGTTGAGTTGCTTGCTTAGGCTGTGAGAGACCAAGAAACACAATAAATTTTAAATTCACCAAAAAGAAATTTACATGCCTTGGTATGCTGAACAAAATGTGTGTAAGACCTATGTAATAACAATAAAATATTTTCCACACAGTCCCTCAGCCCCTAACCCACAATCACAGAGCAGGATATGGCCAAAAGCAGAACTGAATGCATAGCAAAGACTCAGAGGCTTGGGCAGGGACCTAGGGTCACTGAATTTGTTCTGATCAGCACCAACATATGAAGCAGGAAAACATAGGCTGCCCTTCCTCACACATACCTTCACCTCCTTCCCCAGGCCCCAGGATGTACATGAAAGTATAAATGAAAACTTGACACAAACTTGAACAGAGGCCAGGTGTGGGGCACGCCAGCCCAATGCCTTGCATCACTAAGAGGTGGTTCTAGCTGGCCCCGCCTCCCAGCCTTGGGACCATGTGTAGCCAAGATGGCACCTGGTGGTGAACCCGGAGGCAGTCCTGTGGGCCATGACATAGATGTAGGCCGCCCTTTAGGGAGGTCCCTCTGAGCTCCACCCCGATGGACAGCTCAGGCATCAAATCCCAGCCCCTACATAGGTGCACGTACCCCTCCCCTTCTGCCACCCTCCGGCCCCTTTAAAAGAACAGCTCATTGCCGCCATTAAATGAGTCTTAGTGCTGACTGGCTCCCGGACTGTCTGTGTGTCCTCTGTCGAGAGGGGGGCTGGGTGGCAGTCTGTCAGCCCTCTTATCCTCTTCCTGGACCCGTCCGCGTGGGGTGTGCTATCCCATCTCTCCTGCAGGACAGGAGAGCGTGGGAGGCTAAAAAACCCCGATAGCCAGGGGCCTGGGCAAGGCATGAGTTCTCCAGAGCAAGTTCTAATGGGGTCATTCCACACTGTTCTACCTTGGGCTATAGAGCCAGAACCTCTATTCATGGTTACAAGCTTCAAGGCTCTACACATTTTATTCTGACACTCTGTGCATTTTCTCTTCAAAATGCCTACAAAGGCTGGAAATCATGAAAACCAAAGTGTTAGGTTTTTAAAGTAGTTAGCCAGTAAAGGACAATGCCACGCAGTATTCAGGCAGGAGAGAAAGTTGTTTCGTTTTGTTTTGTTTTGCCAGTCCTGGGCCTTGGACTCAGGGCCTGAGCACTGTCCCTGGCTTCTTTCCGCTCAAGGCTAGCACTCTGCCACTTGAGCCACAGCACTGCTTCTGGCCGTTTTCTGTATATGTGGTGCTGGGGAATCGAACCTAGGGCCTCGTGTATCCGAGGCAGGCACTCTTGCCACTAGGCTATATCCCCAGCCCCAGGAGAGAAAGTTTATTACCGAACTGCTGGCCTGTGGCTGAGATGATCCATGGCTGGAGAGAAGGGAGAGAGAAGAGATCGACCCCCACTCAGCCCTGCCTTATATCTAGGGCAGGGGCAAGGGGTGTTGCCAGGTGGATTAGGATGTGACCTCAGGGAAAGGGGAGGTAACTGCCTCCAGGTCTGCAGGTTACCCAGGTAACTGGGTGGAGACTTAATGAGGTGGGGCATCTACATGGAGCCCTCAGGGAGATGACCTAACACAAAGGTGGCATAAAAAGAACCAGAGCTTAGAGCTGAGGTACTTGCCTAGCTTGTGGAAGGCCCTGGAACACAATACCACTGGAACTCACAAAAAAGAAAGTGAAATACTTTTGTGTGCCTAATAAAATGTGGCTCGCTCCTGTAATCCTAGCTACTCAGGAGGCTGAGACAAGAGGATCTATGTTCAAAGCCAGCTCAGGAAAGTTCATAAAACTTATCTCCAATGATGCACTAGCAAACCAGAAGTGGCGCTGTGGCTCAGGTGGTAGAGCACTAGTATTCAGCTAAAGACCTCAAGGACAGAACCCAGATACTGAGTTTACAACCCACATGTGGCAAAGAAAAGAAAATTTAAATAAGTAAAATTTTTAAAATAAATGTGTGTAAAACCTATATGATAAAATTGAAAATCTTTTTTTTTTGCCAGTCCTGGAGCTTAAACTCAGGGTCTAGGCACTGTCCCTGAGCTTCTTTTGCTCAAGGGTAGTACTCTACCACTTGAGCCACAGCACCACTTCCTGCTTTCTCTGTGTATGTGGTGCTGAGGAATCAAACGCAGGGTTTCATGAATGCTAGGGGAGCACCGTACCACTAAGCCACATTCCCATCCCCAAAAATCTTTCTGTGCTGGTCCTGGGGCTTGAACTCAGGCATGAGCACTCTACCACTTGAGACACAGCTTTGCTTCTACTAGAGGGTTTTTTGTGTTGTTGATTGGTGATAAAGAGCCTCATGGAATTTCCTTCCAGGGCTGGATTCAAACTGCAATCAACAGATTTTGGCCTCCTGAGTAGATAGGATTACAGGCATCTGGAAAAAAACATTTTCCACACATCCCCTACACCCTAACCTCTGTACCCTATGCAAGACCTGGATTGGGGTCTATGTTCTCCTAACCAAGATTTGTTGGGGTCCACTGAGCCCATCCTACATTGGACTGGACACCTAGATCCAACACCTACCATTCCAATGCTCAGCACTTAGGCCTCTCCTCTGTTGAGTGGGATCAGAGCCATGGCTGATGGAAGGAAAAACAGGAAAAGGCCATTTAGACCACACTTTCTGCTCCTGCCTTCTGCTACCTCCATCCAGCTCCTAATGGGACAGATCTCAGGCCAGGCCTGGGGGCAGTGATGGTCCACTGAGACCACCAGGGGACACGACTCAGTATAAAGGTGCTTGCCTGGATGGCAAGGCATGCTCCAAAAACTAGACAAATTACCTTGGTATGCCAAGAAAAATGTGGAATAAACAAGAGAGGCAGGCTGAACTTCTCCACACACTTTCACAAATACCCCCACAACCATGCCCTGTGCCTGCCTAGATCGAAAGCACCATCTAAAGTCTTTGCAGTGACTGGGAGCTGGATCCAAAAGCCTGGTTTGGGCCTGTTATAATGTAAATTATCAGAGAAACCACATTTTGAAGGATCAAATCTGGGAGTCTTTATTAGAATGCTAGCAGTCTATAGGCAGCCAATTGTTACAAAGACCTGCTGCCCCCAAATATATTTATCACTGTTAGAAAACAGGCCAGAGAGGAAAGAAAAAACAAAAACTATACTAACACACCAATTCGGCTCCAAGAGTTGATTTGGGACACCTTGTTGACCAGAGATAAGCCAGGAGACGGGATACCCGATGCAAACACGGAGATGTGTGGTATGGTGCAATGGCACCAGTGCTTGTCTGGGCCTAAATAAGGTAAAGTCAGGGGACAGGGTAATAGGAAGCTCCTATTCCCAAGCACTGGACTGACAGGTTCAGTAACTATAAGAGAAGTGCTCACACCTGTCTCCAGGAATTCAGGCACAACCATCACCTGGGAGTCAGAATTCCCTCCCTCTACCATGAAGACGAGATGCCAGACCCTACAATTCAACATGTGGCCAAGATGGCACCAGAGAGACCTGACCTCCTTAGTTCAGGGCTTAGCCACCCTGAAGTCACTACAGGAAGGGCACAAATGAACAAACAAGAGAGGAAGGTCGCACTTCTCCACACACAATCACAAACACCCCACACCCATGTTCTGGGCCTGTATAGACAGAAAGTGCCAGATTAAAGCTTGACAATGCCTGGAGCTGGCTCCAGAGGCCTGGTTTGGGGACTGGCCTCACCCAAGCCACTTCAGGAAGGACACAAACCAACAGAGAGGCAGGCAGGCAAGCAATAAAAACCCACACCCATGCCATGGGCCTGCCAAGACTGAAAGCACTGGTTACACACTCTGCAATGACTGGGAGCCAGGTCCAGAAGACTGGTTTGAGGCCAGCCTCACCGAAGCCACTTCAGGAAGGGCACAAACAAGCAAACAGGAGAGGTAGGCCACACTTCTCCACACACTTTCACCCCACAACCCCACAACACCCCCAAAACCATGGCCTGGACCTGCCAAAACTGAAAGCCCACCAAATGCTCAGCACTGACTGGAAGCTGGCTCTGGAGGCCTGGTTTGAGGCATTAGCTTCACCAAAGCCACATCAGGAAGGGCACAAATGAGCAAAGAGGAGAGGCAGGCCATGCTACTCCACACACATTCACAAGCACCCCACACTCGTGCCCTGGGCCACACCTGCCAGGAAGCTCAGCTTAGCTCTGCTTGTCTTCTGCAGTTGCCTCAAGGTCAGCTCGGTGCACCTGGGTCCGGCCTTCTCCACCAAAAGGCTGCATCTGTGCATGGTCAGCGTTCCTCCAGGCTTCCCCACACAGACAAGTGGCCACTGCCTGATGGGACCAGTGTATGGAAGCCCAGCCCCACCACCAAACCACAGTGAGCCTGACCAGCTTTGTAGGCCCGAACACAACTAGAAAGGAGCTACTTCCTAAGCCTTGTGGCAAGTCTGCTTGTTCCAGGCAGAAGGGACCTAAACCAGTCCAGCACCCAAACCACGCCCCTTCACCTCTCACTTCCTGTCTCTTTTTTTTTTTTTTTTTTTGGCCAGTCCTGGGCCTTGGACTCAGGGCCTGAGCACTGTCCCTGGCTTCTTCCCGCTCAAGGATAGCACTTTGCCACTTGAGCCACAGCGCCGCTTCTGGCCGTTTTCTGTATATGTGGTGCTGGGGAATCGAACCTAGGGCCTCGTGTATCCGAGGCAGGCACTCTTGCCACTAGGCTATATCCCCAGCCCCACTTCCTGTCTCTTGACCCACCTCTTTCATGCTGATGCCGCATAAGCCCCACCCTGCAGCTCTCACTTCCACCCCCTTGCCCCTCCCCTCTCATGCTGTGATACCCCATAAGCCAGGCCCCTTTACCTCTAGCTTCCAGGTTCTTGCCCCGCCCCTCTCGTGCTGTGATGCCGCAAAAGCCCCACCCCTGCATCTCAGGCCCCACTCCTCCACACACTTTCACAGCCACCCTACAACTGTGGCCCTGGCCTGCCAAGACTGAAAGCACCAGATAAAAGCTCTGCACTGAGCAAGCCAGCTCTGGAGGCCTGGTTTGAGACCTAGCCTCACCAAAGCCACTTCAGGAAGGGCCCAAAAGAGCAAATGGGAGGAGGCAGGCCTTGCCCCTCCACACACTTTCACAGCCACCCTACAACCGTGGTGCAGGCCTGCCAAGACTGAAAACCCCAGCTAAAGTCTCGGCACTAAGGAAGCCAGCTCCGGAAGCCTGGTTTGAGGCCTAGCCTCACCAAAGCTACATCAGAAAGGGCCCAAAGGAGCAAACAGGGGAGGCAGGCTGCACTTCTTCACACACTTTCACAAACACCCCACACCCATGCCCTGGGCCCCACCTGGCAGGAAGCTCGGCTTAGCTCTGCTTGTCTTCCAGAGTTGCCTCAAGGTCAGCTCAGTGCACCTGGGTCCAGCCTTCTCCACACACAAGCCGCATCTGCGCATGGTCCTCCAGGCTTCCCCACACGGAAAAGCGGCTGCTGCCTGATGGGACAGGTATACAGAAGTCCAGGCCCACCACCAAACCACAGTGAGCCTGACCAGCTTTGTAGGCCAAAACCCAAAGATGGGACCTCACAGAAAGGAGCTGAGTGACTGGGCTTGTCCCAGGCAGAACCAACCTAAACCAGTCCAGTGCCAGGGCCACGCCCCTTGATCGCTCACTTCCTCCCAGTTAACAGCTCTACACTGACTGGAAGCTGGCTTTGGAGGCATAGTTTGAGACCTAGCCTCGCCACCTAAGCCACTTCAGGAAGGGCACAAATGAGCAAACAGGAGAGGCAGGCCACGATTCTGCACACACTCTCACACCCATTCAACAACCGTGGCCTGGGCCCCACCTGCTAGGAAGCTCGGCTTAGCTCTGCTTGTCTCCCGGAGTTGCCTCAAAGTCAGCTTGGTGCACCAGGGTCAGGCCTTCTCCACACACAAGCCGCATCTGTGCAGGGTCAGCGTTCCTCCAGGTTTCCCCATGCAGACAAGCAGATGGTGCCTGATGGGACAGGTGTACGGAAGCCCAGACCCACCACCAAACCACACTAAGCCTGACCAGCTTTGTAGGCCCAAACCCAAAGATGGGGGGTACTGGCAGGACTGCCAGTCCTTGGCAGAACCAATCTAAACCAGTCCAGTGCCAGGGCCACGCCCCTTGACTTCTCACTTCCTCCCACTTTCTCCACCCCTCTTGTGCTGTAAGGCCCCATAAGTCCCACCACTGCACTTCTAGCTTCCTTGCCCTCTCCCCTCCCCTCTCCAGCTGTGAAGCCCCATAAGCTCCAGGCCTGCACCTCTAGCTTCCTGGCTCTTGCCCCGCCTCTCTTGTGCTCTGATGCTCCATAAGCCCCGCCCCTGCACCTCTAGCTTCCTGAGGCCCCACCTGCAGACCTGCTGCCCTGCCTGCCTAGCAGAAGGCCTTTGCTCCAACCCAGGGCCTGGTGCAGGCCAGTCCACAAGGCTTCAGGGTCTCTCCAACCCCTAGAACTATCAAACCCACTGGCACAAGCAGGCTTAAGGGGACACCTGCTAGGGACGGCAGCTAGGGGCATCACATGGCCACTTCCATGCATCCCAGATTACTGTCACAATCAGACTTGGCAGATGAGGGGGCGAGGGGAGGGAGAACAGAGAGGAGGACAGACAAGGCCAGAGAGCAAAACAAAACAAGAATAAGCAGGCTGAGTTTTTATTGATGTTTATTCATTACTCTGTTTTCCAGGTAGAAGGGGGAAATACCTTTTTTTATCACATGGGTCTCTGTTAGACCTTTACAGCAATCTACTTGGTGAAGGATGAATTTAAATTAAAACATTCAGTCTTCTCCTGACTTCATCAACCAGTATTTCTTTCAAAAATTTAAAACAGGGAGCCAGACCAACAGCCATGGAAAACAATGGCCAGGAATTCATAGGCAACAAGCGCTATCTTCACAAAAAGCTTTCATCCAAGATTAGTTTATTTGGAGCTTCATGCTCCCTCATAAACTACAAAAACGAATTAAAAACCTGTACTCTCCCTCTCCCTCCCTGCCTTCTTCCTTCCCTCACTCTGACCTCATCCCTGCTTGCCCAAATAATACTCTAGAAACAGAGTAAGGAGATCTTTAAAGATGAAATTCACGTTGGAAAACACAGAGACAAAATACAAAATAACACACACACACAAACACACACACACACAAACACAAACACACACACTTAGACAAAATGAAGCCAGAAGACGGGCTGTGGCTCAAGCAGTGCAGCACAATCTTAAGTAGAAAAGCTAAAGAACAGCACCCAAGTCCTAAATTCAATCCCTATTAACAGCACCCACACACAGAATTAAGGGGGGAAAAAAAACACTGTTTCACACATTTACATGTCACACCTGTCATTTCCCAAGAAAACAGCAGAGGGCGACCTAGCACTTGGGACAGTGCCATAGACACTTGGACAATTTCCAAAGGTTCCTACTGATATCTTCTCTTGGGTGCCTTCTCATTAGCTCAAGCTAATTGTACAGAACAATCTTATGTGGAAAAGCTAAAGAACAGCACCCAAGTCCTAAATTCAATCCCTATCAACATCACCCACACAGAGAATTAAGAAAAAAAACAAACAAAAAACAAAAAACACTTGTTCCACACATGTTCACATGTCACACCTGTCATTTCCCAAGTAAACAGCAGAGGGTGCCCAAGCACTTGGGACAGCCCCATAGAGCCCCACTCTGACTCTGTATGAACAATTTGCACAGTTCCTCCTGACATTCTCTTGGGTGCCTTCTCATTGAAGCACTGAGGGAGTCACTGAGCATAGGGCACAGTCCAACTATTGGGGAAATACCTAAAGGTAGAACGAATGGGTCAGAGCATAAGATATCTGTTTTAATTCTACAATGGCTTCTCAAATTTTGGACTGAGAATGTGGAAATTAACTAAATGTAAGTCATTCAAGAAGACTTTGCTAGCACGTGTGAGTGGCCAGGATTCAATAGCCAACCCTAAAATGTACTTTAGAATGTAGAAATGGTAGATGAACACAGAACTACTGTGCACTTTCCTTATTAATACCTAAAATATACTATGGAGATTCAACAATCAGTTACATTTCTTTTCTTGTTCACATCTTTGGATTGTGTGTCTCTCAGGTCATTCAGTGGTTTATTATAAATTTATTGAATCTCTATTCTTAGGAATTAATGGGTGCTTTGTCTCTGGAGAGTTTGGCAGCCTATCTTGGGTGCTTTGGAGAATTTGGCAGCTTGTCTTGGAAATCTTAGGAGGTTTGTACTGATTTCCTTTGAAGCAGTTCAACTTATTGGACTTTTCTTTTATGGCTAGTGGATTTTCTGTCACCCACCATAGCACCTACTAATCTCCAGGCTTCAGCTTTGTCCAGCTCAAACATCACAGTGGCCTTTCCTGACCTCTTCTGTTTAGCCTCTGAAGCTTCAGTGCTCAGTGGGTACTGGTAGAGGCTAGACGCTCATGGATGCCCTTGTGCAGGTTGTGCTCCAGATGGACAGCATCTCCTTACAACCAGATACTGTGAGCCTGCACCTCCATGTCTCCTGGAATGGACAAGGCGAGCCTCTCTGCACAGATTCAGTCACCCTCCAACACCAGTGGCTTCACACATGCCTTCATATACACTAGCAACCCCACAGGTGAGCAGGACTCCACAATCAAGTTGCCCCATGCTCTGTTGGTTGATTGCAGCCATCTGATGTGCCTTGAAGATCATGAGTTCAAGGCCACACAGTAAAACCCTCCCTCCAAAAACCAAAAGAAAAACCTTGTTCAACATCATTACCCATGAGGGATATAAGAATCAAAACCACAAGACATCACTTCAGAAACAGAAAAAACATGTAAAAATGATCAAGTATTGGTGACAAAACAATGAAGTGGACATTGTTCATAGAAATGTGAAATTGTGCAGCAGCTGTGGAAAACAGTTTGGCACATGTGAAACAAAAGCTAACACTTGAATTTCCATACTATCCAACAATTCTATTCCTACATATACTGACACAAGTGAAACCATTCACACAGAAATGTGTGAGTAGGGCTGGGGATATAGCCTAGTGGCAAGAGTGCCGGCCTCGGATACATGAGGCCCTAGGTTCGATTCCCCAGCACCACATATACAGAAAACGGCCAGAAGCGGCGCTGTGGCTCAAGTGGCAGAGTGCTATCCTTGAGCGGGAAGAAGCCAGGGACAGTGCTCAGGCCCTGAGTCCAAGGCCCAGGACTGGCAAAAAAAAAAAAAAAAAATGTGTGAGTAGATAAATGTTTAGCAGCATTATGCACAACAGCAATTCGATGGAAACAAGCCAAGTATCTAGGACAAATAGACACTCAACATGGGCAGTGTGCATCACTAAAGTGTTCAAGTCCTTCTGTATCATGTGAACTTTACTTCAATCTTTGAAAAGATTGCGTTCCCAGAATACTCTTAGGATGAATTCGCTTCCCATTGTTACTCATATTTGACACAAATGAGATTCTTTCTCCCTCTACAAATTATGGAACCAATAACCAAACCAAGAGCTAATGCAGTGATGGAGAATTTATACTTCAGCCAGAAAATAGGGAAAATCTGTGGGAGAAACAGAGCCCCGTTTCTCATCTAAGAGATGGGGTCCTTTTAAGACTAAGGTCAAAAGAGAAATTTTACCTGAGTAGGATCATTCATAACTTTTTTCAGGAAATGAGTAAACAGCCAGTCCACGTGGCATCGTTTATGGCTAAAATGGGTGTTGCCACATCTCCTTCTGTGTCCTGCCTCAAGGCAGCAAAGGAGGCCACAGGTGTCTTTGTGGCTGCCTACGTGGGGATCTTTTCTGAAACAGAGCACTGGCTAACACAGGATAACTCCTGGAAGTTAAGAAGTGATTTGCCTGGTGACACCATGGTGCTTGCTCAGCATGGCTTCCAAGTCCCTCCACAGCCCAGTGCTACCTGGAGCATGGTCAGCCAGAGTCTGCATTTTTGTGTCCCAGATACCTTGTTAACTCAGCTCCTAACATAACCCAGTGACCATCTTTTCATACCAGGTCCTTGTCACCTTCTCCCTGATGCCTCCTCAGATGACTGGGATTACAGTGCTCAGTGTCCCTGACCTACAGTGATGCCAACTTCAGAATGGTTTCTGATGGTTGTCATCTCTCAATAAACAGAAATCAGTGTTCTCTCAGCACCAACCATGGACAAGTGTCCTGCTCAAAAAAATTAAAACCTCACAACAACCCGCTATGTGTGTTTAATCCCATGTGTAGAAGGGAAAATGAAGTCCAGGTGAACTGACCCCTGATCCTGTAATTGCATAGCCTCTTAGTGCTTCACACTCAGATTCCCACCCAGAGTCAGAACCCCAAAAACTACACAGGGCATCTAACAGCCCAGTGAACATAAGCCCAGGCCACACGGGGTGGGTGGGGGCACTCCAGCAGTGGGGGGATCACGTGTGTCTGGCCCTGAAGTGGCACAGATTCTATGTGAAGCATCAGGAGCCTCACTAGCCAGAGGCTGGGCCCTGGAAGTGGATCCACACTGGTGTTTTACACTTGGTTACACATGAGGATGCCTGCTCCTCTCTTCTGCCCATACCTCTCCCACTCCAGATGCTAAAGACCTATTCTGGACATACCTTGCTCCCACTGACCAGGATCTGGCCACCGAGGTTCACCAGGAAACTCTGTTGTCTCTGCAGATCACAAGAGCAATGCCTACCTTATCTAGGAAAGGCTTTGGCCTTAGGGAGCCTGTAGCTGCAACTACTTTCTACCCAGGTCACAGGGAAACTCGAAGCCCCAAGGAGGTATCCCAATGTCTCAGTGCCTAGAGACAGACTAGGCTCTGTCTGATCCTGCTCCAAACCTTAGTGTCCCCAGCACTCACTGAATTACATCACTGTATCACCCAAAGTCCAGTAGTCAGGGTCACCAAGGATCTGCCTAGGGAATTAGAGGTAGGGACCACCAGCAGTGGCATTGTAATGGGTGTGTCCCCTAAATTCATATGTGGAAGTTCTCACCACTGAGTACCTATTAATGTGACCATATACAGAAATGAGCTCTGGGCAAGTGTTGTTAGGGTCATCCCTAAGCCACTTATTTTGTGCTTTCTTGTGTACAGTGTCTTCTGTTCCCTCACTTCCACTCTAAACCACTATTATTGTACCCTCTAAAAGGTGGAAACTGGGGCGGGAGTGTGGCCTAGTGGCTAGAGTGCTTGCCTCGTACACACGAAGCCCTGAGTTCAATTCCTCACCACCACATATATAGAAAGGAGCCAGAAGTGGAGTTGTGGCTCAAGTGGCAGAGTGCTACCCTTGATGAGCAAAAGAAAAGGCCAGGGACAGTGTTCAGGCCCTGAGTTCAAGGCCCTGGACTGGGGGAAAAAAATAAGTAGAAACTCAGTCACAGAAATGCACACAGGGGAGTTACTCTAAAAACTACACTATTCCCTCACAGGTTCAGAAACCAGGGCAAGACCTGAAACACACCATGCCCTTGCACCTCCCAAGGGAATGTGGCCTATAATACACTTTGCTTCCACACTGCTGGACTTCAGAACTGTGAAAGATCTCCATAGCTCCCAGTGTGCAGTGCCTTGTCATAGCAACTCTAGGGAAATAACACATAAATGTTCTGTTCTGTCTACACTCTCTCCAGACCATGGGTGCCTCCTCCAAGGTCACCCAGCTCACCTCCTCCAGAAACCCTTGTCTATGCCACTTAATTCTGCTTAGTCCTCCCATCTTGGATTTCGTGTCATCTTTCCTTTGTTAAGTTTGGTCCTAGTCATGGCTTGTTGACTTCAATCATTGGTGTGCTCCTTCTTTTTCCCAGACACTCTGTGAGACACCACATCTAATTGGATTCTGTGTTCCGCAGGCCTAGCTCAGTGGAAGCACTCAAAGATTCTTTGTTAGATGAATGCAGAACTTGTTACTTCACTCAGGGAATAGATGTAGTTGGTTTCCAGATACAGGATTCATGTCAAACATATTCCACTGGGAGGCAGTGTTGTGCAGTGAAAAAAATCTTCCCTTTGCCGGCCAGAAAACCAAGTTACCCTTCCAGTTCTGACCCTGGGCCCGGCCCATACTCTACAAGACAGTGGCAAAATGAGAACTCTGAGATTTTTCTTCCATCAGTATCCTGAGAATTAAAGACAATTTAGATCTCTTTTTGGTCAAGAATATAGTTGGTGTATTTATCACAGGAAAGCTCTTCATTGTTCACATAGCAAGCACAGTTGGAAAAGGCCCATTTTGAAGTCATCTTCAAAATCACACTACAAATGATTCTCCCTCAGAAACTGTCCACATTGTTCCACTTCCCTCAGAGGGCTCAGGGCTGGATGCCTTAAGATCAGAGATTCTTGGAGTTTCCCTAAGTCTGGGTCTCCTACAGTCAGGGGCTCAAGGGACCATCCTTGCCAGGCCCCGATTCAACTGCCTGTGTATTAAATAGATTTTTGTGCAATGGCCTGGGAAACAAGCCACCATCTATAATTCTGTTTCTATGGGGAAAGGCTTTCTGTGTTCCAAACAACCAACTTACTAATGAACTCCTGGAACACAACCTATTTGTCGATGGGGACCGGCTGACTGGGTTTCCATGGCAGAGCCAGCCGCCCAAGTGACTGCACAGTGTTGATCTAATTATAATTAGTTCTCAGCGGTGACTAATCTAGCTGTGGTCTCCACAATTGAAGTGGAATTTTGAAAAATTGGAGAGAGTTTTGCAAAGAGCCACAAACATGATTAAAGGACCGAAGGGGAATCCAGTCTCATCTCTATAGCCTGGTATAGAAACTGCTTGCTGAATAACTACTTTCAGATGAAATACAATATTTGATTCTGTACCATGTCAAGTACTTCTATCATTTGCTAATTTACGACGAATTTGTAGAGTGTTACACACTTGGTGGGCATTTTACTTATAATATTTAAGTCTATCTTCCTAATCATTCTGCTTGATAGACATCTCTATTTATAAAACAGATTCAGTAAGATTTGTGGAAAATCTTAACACTGTAGGCTTAAATACAGGCCTTCTAACTGTCATTTCACACAGCAGCTAGTGATTTTTCTCCAGTTCAAACCTGGTAAAATGTCCTTTCCTGAATAAAATAGTCCCTTGACCCCATTGTGCTCTGGGATGAACTCTAGGCTTATAAACATAGTGGATAGAATCCTGCATTTTAGTCTCCTATATATCAGCTTTGTCTCTGACTTCCATCCACTCCCACTCTTCCCCCCCTGCTGTATGCAGATAGATGTTTCTCCATTTCCTAGGGGTGCTTCCAGCCTCCAGCCCTTCACACCCACAGCTCCTGGCCTTGTGGTACCATCTTGTGTATTAGCTGACTGCAGCTCAGCCTGTGCATCTTAGTGATGGGTACTTTCCAAGTGCCAGCTCAGCTCTCTTTACAGCTTCATACATGACACACTTCCACAGAACAGCAATCATCAGGGGCCATTGCACTGCATGTTGATTCAGCCCCAGACACCCAACTCTCTCTCTCGCGCTCTCTCTCTCTCTCTCTCACACACACACACACACACAGTCACACATACCACACAAATGGCATTCAATGATTATTTGCCAAATAGATGTTGAATGATCATATCACAAGTTATTTTTCCAAACAATTGATAAAAAGACTGACATTTACAAAACTTTACTTCTTTATTTTATCTATTTATTTACTTTGTTAGCTAATTATTTAATTTTTGCTAGTACTGGGACTAAAATTCAGGGCCTGGATGCCGTCCATTAGCTTACTTTTGCCTAAGGCTAGTAAGTACTCCACCACTTTGCTCACAGCTCTACTTCTGATTTTTTGGTAACTAAAGCGATTACAATCTCGTGGATTGGCTTTGAATCTTGATTGTCCACATCTCAGCCTCCCAAATAACTTGAATTACAGGCAGGAGCCACACTGTTGAATAATGTGGCTTTTGTTGTTTTGCTGGTACTGGGGCTTAAACTCAGGGTCTCATTCTCTCACTGCTTTTTGCTTATGGCTGGTCCTTTACCACTTGACCCACATTTCCAGTTCTTTTTAAAAGACGCTTTGAAGTGACCCTGATTGCCCCACAGGTCTTACTAGTTTTCAGCTGTGTCTTCATAAGAGGGAAGAATGCTGGGAGTTGGGCAAAAGTCAATTTAGCATGTTCTGGGTGTGTCCCACAGTGGACGCCTTCTGGGTCATAGCAAAAAAAAAAAAAAAAAAGAGCTCGATTGAGGACCTTCCTTCCTTAGCTGCAGGAGGAACCCAGGAAATCCATTGCATTCAAAGGAGCACTGTTCTCTGTCAACTTCTCCTGGGAGAAATCTCCCATCCCATCAGTCAAACAACCCTAAGGGACAGGAAATTCTTTCTTTCATGTTAAACTTTAAAAAGCCCATTATTTTAGTGTCCTTGGCAACAGGGAGAAGAAGAGGAAAAAAGGAAACAAAACCAAAACAACCAGCCATCATATTCTCCACATAGCCATTCTTCTGAGAGTCTAAATCCAATGCTGATCCTCTCGAAATCAGCCCTGAGGTTTCTTCTGAGCTGGATACTCCAGGTCCTTTTGCTCTTGTTGGGTGGTCTTTGAATGATGACCCTGCTTTTGCATTGAACTCTCTGCATTGTCTCAGTTTCCACCGAGCTATGAGCCTGGAGCCAACCTCAGTGCTCACTGGCTTTGCTACAGAGTGCTCTGCTCAGGGAGAGCAGTGTAACTAACAATGACCTCATCATACAGACATGCTTTTCAATTGCCACAGTTCTCTGCTTGCATTTTTTTTTCAATCAGCAGAACTGCAGGGTTGCGACAATTTCCCCTGGTCAACTGGTTATTCACCGAAGCTATACTTCGTATTTTCCAGCCAACTGCCTTTGAGTGCCTGGCATCTTGCCTTTGAACATGTTTATTTTTCAACTCTAAGTGCAGAGCATGGATTTTTCTATTGAAACTTTCTACTGAATTCCATCCAACAAGTAATAAGCTTGTATTGCCTTCCACCATCTTCCCCATTGGTAATAGGTTGGGGTAAACTTTTAGCATCTGGTTTCCAAGGCAAATTTCCTATTGACCAATGCTGAATTACTCTCTGCAGTAGATACTTACCCCAAATCTCAGTGGGGTGCCAGTATTTCCTATTCATGATGCATTTTCTACACTGGTGGCAAAAGGGCATGGATGGCCATACCTACTTCATGGGACAGTTGGTAGAAGATCTACCAACTGTGACTTCACTGTTTCAATGCCAGGCTTCAGGGTTCCTTTGGGCTTGGGGGGAAAGTGTGGAAAATGGGGAGATTTTTCATATGTATTCCATCTGCTAACACTTTATTTGCTAAAGCATGTGACATGGGTGGAATTCATTCCAAAGCAATGTGTGCTCTGAGAGGGGAGAAGAATTGAAGAGAAATCTTAGTAAGGTCTTTTGCACCAATGAGATTTTCCTAAACACAGTGATCTTGTCTTTCATTTCTGTAGCATTCATAAAATCTTGAAGAAAAAAAAAAGAACAGGTTTGTGGATTCTCAACTTATTTCTTTCCTGTACAGCATCTCCTCCAAAAACAGGCATATTTTTCTTTTCCATGGTCCACAAAAATATGAGGGCAAACACCAGATTCTGCAAAATGCTGGTAGGCAGAATAATAAAAGCCAAGCCAGTAGAAGTGTTTTCTCTCTACTGGTAAGAATGCTACAGGAAATAAAATTGTTGGAAAAGCAGAAAGATAAATTTATGAGATGCACCTCTCTCATTCTACTAAATCCACCACTCTACCACATATAGTGGGTAGCTGATGGCCTGCTGCAAATACGGGAGGGAAATGTGAGTTTGGGTGGAATTTTCAAATCCAGATTAGACAAATGGGCCTGACAGGTGGCTCAGCTGTAGAGCACCTGTGCAGTATACTTGAGACCCTGGATCCAATCCCAACCCACACCCCAAATTATCTCAATAAGACAAACAACACCAAAGCTCATGGAGCAGAAAAGACTCACTCAGCTTCTCAGAGAGTCATGACCTTGGAACTGAAATGTTAGCTCTGATGGGATAATGTGAACCTTCCCTGTGGTTCTCAGGTCTAGTTGCATGGCAGCATCCCCTGAAGAGCTCTACGTTTGAAGGTGGCGAGGGGGTGAACTCTGGGACTAGGCTCTGTGTCTCAAACCTGGTGCTCCACCATTTGAGTCATACCCCTACTTCTGGCTTTTGGGTAGTTAATTGCACATGAATCTCTGACTTTCCTGCCCAGGTTGGCTTCAAACCATAATCCTCAGATCAGCCTCTTGAGCAGCTAGAATTATAAGCATGAACCATCACGTGCAGGCTCGTGCCAGCTAAACATGACTTTTTAAACAAATACATGAAGTATAAAATTGCCCAAGTTCTTCAAGCACATTATTTTCACTTCCAGCCACTTTTCTCTGACTGTTTGCTCAGGTACTGACATGCACTATGTCAAGTAAGAGCCTTTGAAAAATTAAAACCTAGAGAACTTCTGAAATACAGAAACCTCCCTGCAGGTCTTCACTGGAGGAAAGCTTGCCAGGCGACAGCTCCTCCATGCTCCTGCAATGAGCCACCTCAGCTATGTGCTCTCTGTGGCTACAGCCAGAACCACCATGAAAAATGTCTCTCTTTTACTACCTTCCTTATTTAAACAAATCTTACAGAAACACGAGGTCTAGACTCTTAGAAATACTTGTACAATGATTTTTTTCTTAAATGTTTATGCTGCCCAGACTGTAGAACTTAAAGAACATTTAATGTAAAGTAGCAATGCAGATGAATGGTTTTACTGTGTATGCACTAAAAAACATGGGACTCGGAAGAACAAATCAAAAACCCATTAGGAATCATTCCCTTTTCCCCAGTGATGTACAGAAATCATATAGCAAAGGGAAGTCATAAAGGCTGCATTCTCAAGGGTCATGTGAGTCAAAGAACAGTTAAATGAAAATCAACCCAGCCAACAATCAGCTATAGAAGTAATCACCACAGCTAACTGTTTTCCTTCTCCATCTCTCTGTCTCTCTTCATTTCATACACACACACACACACACACACACACACACACACACACACACACACTTCACATATGGGAAAAGACTCACTTTCAGATTGACACTTCAACATCCAGTACTGACTGGTGAAAATTCTTAGGCAGCAAGGAATTGCTGTGTTAAGAGTCCTGTGCTGCCATGTAATAGAGGTTAGGTCTTGTTTAAAATGACAGCAGGTAAAATTTCATGTGTGTCACATGATGGTTTGGGGGCAATCCCATTTTTTTGGATACAAACACAGACCTAGTAAGTTCCCTCTCACTCCACTTTTTCTCTATCCCCATCCCAGTGCACATCTAAAGCTAAAATAAGCTGATTTTGCAAATTAGATTGTACCTGGGACTAGGTTGGGCCATCAGAAACCCTTTCATATGCTTTCAAAGGCAAGCTGGACTTTGGATGGGGTTGCGGGGGGGGGGGGTGTCTCTTTTTTTGTCCCATTTTTTTCCCAGCCATGGTGCCACCTCATAACAGAAACAAAGGAACATGTGGGTTTACTAATACTTGTTGTTTCTGCTTTTTCTTCACTTTATTATGAATCTTCACTGTTTTTTTCAATGTTGTTTATTATGCTAAGCCATAGACTCTTTAGGAAAAAATGATGATTATGTATAAATATCAACTGAGCCAATGACAAAAATAAAAGGTATCTGCATTATCTAAAGCATATGCTTCTAAGGAAATGCCCACATGCTGCCAGCCTATGGCTTTCCCCGGGCCGAGCTGTCGTTTGTTATCCCCACCCACCTAACCTCTTACCCACCTCTCACATGACAGGAGGCTGCCATCACAAAATGCCATAGACAAGGTGGTTCAAACAATAGAAAATTGTTTCTTACAGTTCTGGAGGCTGCGAAGTCCCAGATTAAGATGCCAGAAAGACAGATTTCATTGTGTGGTCTCTTCTCTTGGCTGGACGCCGGCCACCTGTATGGTGTATTCTCATGACCTCTCTTCAAGAGCTTCCTGTAAGAGAGAGGGCAATCCTTATCTCCTCCTCTTATTACAAAGACACAAATCCTTTTGGATCTGATCCTCACCTTTATGACTTCCCTTCACCTTGATCAATGCCATAAAAGCCTATCCCCAAACAGAATAGTATCCGTCTGGGACTTGAATACATGAATTCCAAAGGGACACAACTTGGTCCACAGAACCCATGTTTGTGTCCTGCTATCCGTATAGATGCCTGCTTGCCCACTCTCCAAGCAACAGTAATAGGAGATGTGGCAGGAAAAACAGAACAGGGAAAACTGAACAACACTAGACATTACTGTATTTATAATTGCCCGTGTATCTAGAAGTTAGAGGAATTTTGGCTGATCTAGGCTAGGCACCAACAAGCAAGTAAGTTTGTTTTCAATTGCAGAGGCCTGAGTGGCTCTAGATGGCCTGGCTTGCTGTAGGCCTGTGTGAGGGTGGCTCCATTCCACATGTCTCTCATCCTGCTCAGACTAACAAGCAGGACTGGGCATGCTCATTTCATGAAGGAGGCTGAGGCTCCACAGTACAAGTGGAAACATATAAGGTCTCCTGTACTGCAGGCTTGGAGTGGCATGCTGATGTTTCTGTTTATGCCACCAGCTGAAGCAGGCCTCATGGTCAAGCCTGAAGCTACCAATGCTGTGGATATGGGGAGGGGTAAAAGATTCAATGGAACCAACTCCCTTGCTTCCCATTGCAGAGACATTACACAGGCCTACTGATTTTTACCACCAACATCTCCTGCTTTCTGCCTTTATCCCCACTCCTCCAATACCAACCTGGCCTAAGCTAGAAACATTTCATCCACACCCTGTAATTGCCTCCCAAATTAACCTTTGCTTCTCCAATCTTGGACTTAACCCCAAAGTGATCTTACAAACTCATACATTTGCTCATGTCACTTCCTTTGGCTGCTCTTTGTTCTGAAAATAAAAACAGATTTCTTCACATGATATGGCAGCCATTAGCCTGCAGTCTTATAACCCATTCCCTGCTCTCTGTGTTGCAAGCCAAATGGCTTTCTCTCAGGCCTTCATGACTGCTGGGCTCCCCATTGCTTCAAGGACCTTCAGAAACCCTGTCTCTTTGCTTGAAATCCTACCCTCTATTCCAGGCCTCTGTATTCTGACTTCTCCTTCAGATTTCAGTCTGGGTATCTCCTCTTCAAAGAACCTTCTTTCATGTTCCAGATGGGGAAGCGAGGCAGATGACCTTAGACCATGACTTTATGTCACTTTTAATATTTTGCCATACTGTATTCATTTGTGCAATTATTCATTCAATGCCCTATTTCCTAAACCATAGTGATAGACTAACTCTAGGAAAGAATGAAATCTTTCTGTTTTTGTTCATCATATCTCCATGCCTAGAACGGTACTTGGCATATGGAAGGAATTCAATGCATTTTCATTAAGTGAATGAAGGGAGAAATCTATCCAATGGTGAAACCATATCCTCTTTTCCTTCTTTTTCTCAAGGATCTGAGGGTGCACATATCCTTTTCATCAAGATTTAAGGCAGACATATTAGTAGGTGAAAAGAAATGCAGTCTAGGAGAAATTATACTTTCTCAGGATAATGAAATATAATTAGCCACACTCTTTCCATCCCTTCTTAGACTTACTCCAGCTTCATTTCAGCAGAAGAAATATTCCAACACCCAAGGATCTTTTTCTAAGTTTTCTTCATGAGTATATCTAAGATTTCTGAATAAAACTAGTATAGAGCATAAGTTTTTCTAGGAAGAAAAACACATACTACATCAAGACAGGAGATTCAGATATTTTGTTGAAGATTATCTTTACCATTTTTCAGTTGTAATCAGCCCATTTATTAGCATCACGGCAGATGGATTGCATTCATTGCCTCAATTAGTTAACTCTCTGTACCCATGACTCTTTGCAGGATGACTTTGCAGTTAGCTCATCAAGAGATAAGGGTCAAAAAAAAAAAAAAGAAAGAGAGAGAAGGGTCAATTTTCCCACCTGTGAATCTAAGTTGGTCTTGTTACTCACTCTGATCAACACATGAAGCAGACATGATTTTGACCCAACTAAATTTTTATGCCTCAAGAAGCTTTTTATGAACTGGGCATGGTATCACATGCTTATAATCCCAGCAACTCAGGAAACTGAAACAGGAGGATCAAGAGCTCAAAGCTAGCTTGGGAGTTTCAGGCCAGCTTTGCAAAACCCTAACCCTGACCCGTGACCTTCGTCTCTCCCCACGAAGACTCACATACTTCTGTTATTCCCTCTTGGACTTTTGTTGTGCCATTAGAACAAAGCAGGCAGGTCTGACAGAAGATGAGAGGCCTTTTGGAACAATATCAATTGTCCTACCCAAGGCCAGAAACAAGTTAGTCCCTCACCAATTTCCAAGCAAAGATCAGTCAAGATTGGTGCAGGTTTTCATAAATAATCTACTGAGCTAAACAAGCTTAAAACATGACAATAACTAACTAAGGTTATGTTTAGGACAACAGGAATAGGCTTCTAAAATAAATTATGACTACTCCCAGCCCCCTTTGTACCTGTCCTTAGAACATAGCCTTCCAGATAGACAGATGTTAGTTTAAGTCCACTCTCATTTACCAACCAGGCAATTAATGACTATTTCTAAGGCTCGGGTTCCTTATTTATAAAATGCAGTTGATAATATTTTTGCCAGAGAAGGAACTTAATGGTCCCTAAAATGCACTACCATCCTTTGTCCAAGTTGTAGAACCTCAGCTTTTCATGTTCACTACCTATATGTTGAGTGACTAAGTGAAACAATCAATGTGATAGAAGTCCTAAGGAAACTACATCTCCTTTGCTCCCCTTTAATCTATTTGTTATTGACTGATGAATAAATGACTGGTTGAGGCAGGGTCACAGTATGTTTCTCAGGCTAGTCTTAAGCTCCAGGGCTCAAGTGATCCTCCTGACTCAGTTTCCTGATTAGCTATATCCAAGCCATTGGCCAGTTTTAAAGGAGAAAGACCTCAAGTTCCTTGGTGACTTCAAGAAGCAGAACTGCAAAACTAGCCCTGGCCTGTCTGCCTCTGGAAGTTCATGTGAGATGAATAACATTCTCTCTTATTTAATACATTATCATTTGAGGTTACTGTCACTTGAAATTGAGTGGGCATTGTAGTTAATAAGAATAGTCGACTAGTTATGAAGTAGGTGATAAGTGCCTGGTGTTATTGCAAGAACACAAGAAGTGTCAGGAAATGAATGTAGATGTAATGTTTCTAATTGATTTTAATAGTGAAGCCCCTACCAGTATGTCTATATGGCTAATGGAGAGATAAAACTGATGAGATATTGGTGAAATCATCTGAAGTTATGACTCTAGTCACAATATTTGCACAATAGTATGGACTGATAACATCTATTGATAAATGTATCTTAAAATAGTTTTCTGCTTGACTTGTCTCTCCCTAAAACAAGGTTTTATCTTGATAAAATTTAGGAAACACATTCATTAGTTCTCTTGGTATAGAGTTCACTAATGTCACAAAATCTAAGTCACTAACAAGACCCTCAGAATAACACCCACTAAATAAGACCACTAAATAAGACCCTCTGAATGTGGCAAACATGAAAAGGTTCTGAGCATGCCCTATGTAATTTTCATTTCCTAATAAACACTTCAAAACATTTAAAAAACATTTCAACAATATAACCTTTATGTAGATTTGAAAAGCAATGTTATATACGTAAAAATGATATGTTTACAAAGATAACAGTTTCTAACAGAATTATACAATTTGAAATATTCAAAAGCTTTATTTTAGATATTAGAAGAAGAAATAGCTTTTAGAAAGCTATTACTATTGTATCCCTGTCATTAGCTTCTTTGGAATTCCCTACTGTGAAGATCATTATTTTGAGACTTGGTAAGTCAGCAAAAAGGCATGCAGAACCTCTTCCAGTACTGAATCAATTTTTAAGGCAAATTTCCCTCAGAAATATGGTGAAAACACAGAGAAGTCATTCATGAGTTCCTCAAGCAAAAATTGTTTTTCATTATTCTGACATTGGAAAAAGCACTCAAGAGAAATTCTGTTCACAGTCGATTCCATATAGCATTTGACTGTTGTGTGTCATGACCAAAGTGACTATCTGGTCCCAATTTAACTAGAGTGGAGATCTTCTAGTCCTTTGTAAAATTAGCGAATTACACAAGGCAATTATGAAGACTTTTCAGTAAGACTTGTACTGTGAAATCAATTAAAAAATAGTTTAGTGGCTATAAAAGAAATCAGTAAGAACATTTCAAGAAAGTCTAAATTAATTCCACAAGAGCATAAAGAAAGAGTGTCAATGTGTAGTTAGACCTGAGTTTTCACAGACCCAATTAAGAGAGGAATAGGGTCTGTGTCCTAATTACCAAATTAACCAACAGAGATCATGTATTCCCTACTGGAGTCCATCAGACCCTCTCCTTTTGTTCCTCCTTCCCCTTTCTTTTTATGGTTCTGGAGATTTAAGCCAGAGCTTCACTCTTGCTAGGCTACTGCTCTACCACTAGAGCTCCATCCTTAGCCCTCCAACTGGCTTATTTATAGAAGCCAAAAATCAGATCCTAAATTTCATCTTGGATGAATGTTGAAGAGTCACATTTCTTTAAGACTTACCACAAAGCTCCAAAGAGTCAAGATAGTAAGGTAGCAGCATAAAGATAGACATACAGAAAAGTGAAACAAAACAGAGAATCCAGAAATAAATTTTTTTGGCAAGGATGTCAAAATATGTCAACAGAGTAAAGAACAATGTATTCAACAAATGGTCCTGCAGACAATGAATGGCCACATGCAAAAACATGATGTTGGGTCTTTACCTTACACCATTTACCACAATTAACTCAAATTAGGTCAAAGATTTAAATGTATGAATTAAAACTCTAATTTCTTGGGAAAAAATGGAGAAGCACATCCTCATGGCTTTAGCTTTTGGCAATGGTTCCTTAGCTATGACACTAAAAGCATAAGCAGCTATAGTGGACTTCTTCAGATTTAGAAATCTTGCCCTTCAAAGGAGACCATTAAGCAAGTGAAAGGAAGAGGAGGGAAAAGGACATGGCCTAGGTGGTAAATACAGTTAAACCCAGAACATATGAAAATAGAACAATGAAACCCAGTAAAATGGCTTTAAAAGGGAAAGAGGATATAAGAAAGAGTAATTAGGGGGAGTGAATTTGATCATGGTACATTATGTACATGTATAAAAAAGTCAAAATGAAACCTTTATACTATAAATATATGCACATTTTCGAGGTCTGTTTAAAAAAAGAAAGTAAAAAAGCAAACAACTGGAATAGAGACAATATTAGCAAATCATATATATGATAAGAAATTTGGCCTACCTTCTGCACCCTGTGTTGGTTGCTTTCCTCTGGCATCATGAAGTCTCCTCTACAATCAACTTTCTGCTTTCTCCTTGCTGTGACTTTGTTTAGCTATGGCAAGTCAGCTGGTTTGGGTCCAATGTACTTACAATTGGATTGATGTCATTGTTAACCCCCTGGTAAGCAAGGATCAGTCTCTACTTCCCCAAGAGGTGTTCCTGGGGATTTGGATGTCCTGTGACAGATGTACAGAAAGATTTCTACAGGTTTACCTACCCATCCGGTGACTATGGTATCAGCTGGCAGGCTGTAAACAAGGAGATTGTTTTTAGAACTGTAGTCACATTTATCTCAAATACAACACCAAGGAGAGTATTCATACCGATCACATGTGCGGCTGAGAAACCCCACTCTTCATTACATCTCCCATTAAAGGCCTAAGGAGGTGCCTATAAATCATTCCATTTTCTCTTCACTGGGAAATGAAATGGGATATACAATGAGGTATATGGAGCAACTGCAGCTGCTTGAAATCTAAGAGGCAATATGCCTACATGGTAGCAACTTTCTATAAGTGAAAAATATTTTACTGAAGCTAGATGCTTTTGGAAGATTTCTATCAGTCTGCATTTTTAATAAATGGATATCCTTTCTATCACTCTGAGAGGAGAGATTTCAAAATGATAATAAAGTAAAACAACAATAAAAAAGAAATTTGTACCTACAATATATAATATTCTAGTCAACAACATACAGGCAACCCAATTTAAAAATGGGCCAAACATCTGAAGAGATATATCGCTAGAGAAGATATACATATGGTCAATAATCACAAGGTGAACTGGGAATGTGGCTTAGCAGTAGAGTGCTTGCCTAGCATTTCACGAAGCCCTGGGTTCGATTCCTTAGCATCACATAAACAGAAAAAGCCAGAAGTGGCGTTGTAGCTCAAGAGGTAGAGTGCTAGCCTTGAGCACAAAGAAGCCAGGGACGGCGCTCAGGCCCTGAGTCCAAGCCCCAGGATTGGGAAAATGAAAATAAAAATAAATAAGGGCTGGAAATATGGCCTAGTGGCAAGAGTGCTTGCCTTGTATGCATGAAGCCCTGGGTTCGATTCCTCAGCACCACATATATAGAAAAAGGCCAGAAGTGGTGCTGTGGCTCAAGTGGCAGAGTGCTAGCATTGAGTGAAAAGAAGCCTGGGACAGTGCTCAGGCCCCAAGTCCAAACCCCAGGACTGGCAAATAAATAAATAAATAAATAAATAAATAAATAAATAAATAAATAAAATAAAAATTACAGGAATACTCTCCACATGGGAAATGTAGATCAAAGCAGAAGAGATACCATTTTACACCCACTTGTTTGTCTATAATAAAAAAGACAGGTAATAACAGGTGCTGACATGGAGGTGTAAAAGAGAACCCTCCTACACAATGAGTAGGCCATCACATGATGTGGCAGTGCCTCAGAGTGTCAACACAGGGCCACACATGCCCCGGCAATTCCCCTCCCAGACACACACCAAAAAGAAATGGAAATACATGTCCACAAGAACTGAGCTTGGCACATTGATTCAAACCTGAACCCTAGCTACTGTGGAAGCTGAGATTTGGAGAGCAGATAAAAATTTGAGGCAAGCTCTACAGGAAAGTTCATGAGCTTCCATTTCCACTGATGCTAGTATAAAAAGCCTGTGATGACAATACAGTATATTCTATATCAATGAAATGTCCAGAATAGAGAAACCTACTGAGACAGACAGCCTGTCCTGGTTGTCTAGGGCTAGGTAGAGGGATGGGAGAATTTAGATAAAAGCTACAGATAAAAGCTGTGGATTTCTGTTGGGAATGGTAAAAATGTCCTAAAAATCAATTATGATGGGACGTGTGCAATTATTTGGAATTACACAAATTAAAATAATTGGTGGTAGGCTTTAGAGAGATCCCTTTGACTGGAATGGAAAGAAAGGGACCAATCGGAGGTTCTTACTTTTGTCACGAGACTCTCAGATTAAAGGTTCTTATTTCAAATTTTTCATCTTTGGCTCTTCAAGAAAGAAGCCTGTTCCTTTCAGTTATAATTAAACTTACTCAGTTATTAAATCAATGCTGATATGTTGATAAATATGATAAAGGGAAGGGCTTGGGAAGAAAGGATGATAAAAAGAGTCTCCCAGAATTCTAGTGACCATCTTTATTTAAGTGAATAAGGAGGAAATGTCAGTTTCTCAACTGTTCAATTTAACATTGAATTTTTTTTGCCAGTCCTGAGCCTTGGGCTTGAGCACTGTATCTGGTTTCTTTTTGCTCAAGGCTAGCACTCTGCCACTTGAGCCACAGTGCCACTTCTGGCGTTTTCTGTATATGTGGTGCTGAGGAATCAAACCCAGGATTTCATGCATGCTAGGCAAGCACTCTACCACTAAGCCACATTCCCAGCCCCTAAACACTGAAATTTTTGATTAGGTTCTGGAGGAAAGATATTTAGTCAGTGAGTTTCTGTTTTGTGCCTGACCTATAATAGTTTTCAATATTTTTCAAAATTATTTAAATAAATGAATTGTGAGTGTAGAAACAGACTTTATGCTATGTTTTATATAAATAAAGAGAGAAGAAAAAAACAATGATCATTATTTAACAAAACAGTAAACTTCTGAACTCTGTCATGAGGATCTTCCATCCTATTCAGGAAAGAGAAATTTGAATGAGAAAAGACAACTATATTTATGTAAAAGAGTGAGAATATTATACTTAAAGAAAAAAAGGACAAAAATCAATGTAACCCATCCTAAGGCAGCTAAAAAGAAAATCATATGTGTATAGTAATAGACACAGTGAAGCATTTGACCAAGTCCAATATTTTTGTTAGGCAAAGATTTCATATATATATATATATATATATATATATAGAGAGAGAGAGAGAGAGAGAGAGAGAGACAGAGAGAGAGAGACAGAGAGAGAGAGACAGAGACAGAGACAGAGACAGAGAGACAGAGACAGAGAGTTATTTTCAAATAGTTATACATGAGGAGTACAATTAAAAGAAAAAGAATCTGGAAAAGGTTAACAAAACGAGGTAAATATTTGTATGCTAGAGGCTCCTGTCCTCTGCTTTCAGTTCTCAGTGTACACTCTAATTGCTTACACTCTCCATTCCAAATATGTCATTATAAGTATTGTGGTATATCTGATCGTTTGCTGAATATATACCAGAGTTTCTCACTCAGGTTTCTCATTCTCCCCTACTCCACCGTAGAAGATGCTCTAAATGTTTGGAGAGATTCAGCTGACACAATAGGGTAAATGTATTTTTGGCACCTAGAAAGTAGAGGGCAATGATGCAGTTAAATAATGTGTATGACAGTTACACACACATGCACACACATGAACACACTCAAACACACAAGAATTACTCAGGCAATAAATACCAATAGCCCAGTATTTTTAATGTTAAAAATGCATGGAAAAGTAGGAATAAAAAATGATTTCCTCAAGTTGATTAACAAGATTAAAAAGGAAAGTAAATAAATCTGAAGTCAAAGCCTTTTAAGGAGTCAGGAGAGAAAAATTAGTTGCTCTTTATTGAAAACTGCTAAATAAGAAAGAAGTAGAAGCTAGATGCTGGTGGCTCACACCTCTGTAATCCTAGCTACTCAAGAGACTGAGATCTGAAGATCGAGGTTTGAATTCAGCCTAGGCAAAAAAGTCTACAAGACTCTTATTTCCAATTAACCACCAAGAAGCTTAAGTGGCACTCAAGTGGTAGAGCACTAGCCCTGAATTCCAGCCCAAGTACCATCACAGAATGAAAGAGTTAAGGGAGAGAGGAGGAAAGGAGAAGAGGAAGAAAGAAAGAAAGAAAGAAAGAAAGAAAGAAAGAAAGAAAGAAAGAAAGAAAGAAAGAAAGAAAGAAAGAAAGAAAGAAAGAAAGAAAGAAAGAAAGAAAGAAAGAAAGGAAGAAAGAAAGAAAGAAAGAAAGAAAGAAAGGAAGGAAGGAAGGAAGGAAGGAAGGAAGGAAGGAAGGAAGGAAGGAAGGGAGAGAGAGAGAAAAGAAAGAGAGAGAGAGGGAGAGAGGGAGGGAGGGAGAGAGGGAGGAAGGAAGGAGAGAGAAAAGAGAAAGAAGGAAGAAAGGAAGAAAGAAGGAAAAGGAAGAAGAGTGCAGTAGAAGAATAAAAATATTATGGGAAAAAATAAGTAGAACAAAAAAGACATTTAAAAAAAGCTAAAAGGAAACAAAAAACCAAGGCCCCACATTCAGGATCCAAAACTGAAGGTCATGATCAGCTGTCAGAAACACCAGCCTTTGTCAGATAAATCTGACCTCACAAGCTCAGAGAGCTCCTTTCTTCATCCCAGAGAACAATAAGGATACTGAGAAGAAACCAGAGATTTACAGATTACTAAATGCTTTCTCACAAGGATGACTATTAAAATACCATGATTAGGAATCAAAGACCTGTCACCCTTTCAGAGTGCTGATTACCAAGTGATTAGAAGGGATTAGGGTGAGACTAACCATCTTTACAAGGAAGATGCTTTGATTCATTCCAAGAACTCCGGGACAAAGGTGGCAGATGGTTTTGTTAGGCCAAGAAACATTGTAAAATGTACTGAGTAAAAGACTGTCAAATTTTCATCTTCATTTGGAAAAGGGGAGGAAGTTCTGGTGGTCAAAGGCTTGTTTGAAGTCTTATAGTGCATGCCATGCCTTCTTAATGTGTCAAGAGTGCAAAAACTACATGATTCCTTTCTGTCTAGAAAGAACGGAGTGACTGCTCCAAGGGCACTATGCTTAAATCTAAAAATATCACAACAAATACCCCTCATATTACACATAGACGCTAATGTTTTAAAAAAGGAATGGAACTATGTGGACAAAACATTAAGACCAAGGTATCCCTTTGTCCCTTTAGATATTAACTAAAAACCTTTTGATAGCCAGGTGCAGTGGCTCATGCCTATAATCCTAGCTACTCAGGAGGCTGAGATCTGAGGATCATGATTCAAAGTCAGCTTGGACAGAAGAGTCTGTGAGACACTTAGCTTCAATTAACCACCCAAAAGACAGACGTGGAAGTGTGGCTACAGTGGTAGAGCACCTACCATGAGAAAAAAGCTAAAGGAAGCATGAGGCCCCGAGTTCAAGCCCTAGTACCAAGACACACACACACACACACACACACACACGCACGCACGCACGCATGCATGCGCGTGCGCCTTTGGTTGAGAATTTATGGTGTGGACTAACCTGTTAGATCTATTGTTTAGACAGCTGTAGAAGCAAATGGAGTAGCTTAAGTGTTTAAACTAGTGCTTGTGTATGCAGATGACGTATTAATGATGTCTGATGAGACTGTAAAGAAATCTCTTGAGTATTTGACATGTATGTTTTAAAACAGCTGGTTCTACCAGAAGTTTAAGAGTAACTATTTGCTCAATACAACTGACAAAGTGGAGCAGGTGGAAGTTTGGAAGAGGTCATTGTTTAAGAACAAAATGAACCAGGTATGGGGAGAGAAAAAGGGTGGGCAGTGTTGTTGTAATGTTGTGTGTATATCAAAATGGAACTAGGTAACTTGAGGGAATGGGTGGGGTTGGAAGAGATGGCGGAGAATGATAAAAAGTATATTGATCAAGATGCATTGTAGCATAAGCTGACATGTTGCGTGGAAACCCTCTTGCATGAGTACTTTTTTTTTTGTTTCTTTTTTTTTTTTTGGCCAGTCCTGGGCCTTGGACTCAGGGCCTGAGCACTGTCCCTGGCTTCTTCCCGCTCAAGGCTAGCACTCTGCCACCTGAGCCACAGCGCCCCTTCTGGCCGTTTTCCATATATGTGGTGCTGGGGAATCGAACCAAGAGCTTCTTGTGTAGGAGGCAAGCACTCTTGCCACTAGGCCATATTCCCAGCCCCCCCCCCCCACTTGCATGAGTACTTAAGGATAAAAAACATTAAAAATTTTTAATGAACCAGTTGGGAGTTTAATTGGGTTTTATTTGTTTTGTTTTTTTGTTTTTGTTTTTATTTTTTGGCCAGTCCTGGGCCTTGGACTCTGGGCCTGAGCACTGTCCCTGGCTTCTTTTTGCTCAAGGCTAGCACTCTGCCACCTGAGCCACAGCGCCCCTTCTGGCCGTTTTCCATATATGTGGTGCTGGGGAATCGAACCAAGAGCTTCTTGTGTAGGAGGCAAGCACTCTTGCCACTAGGCCATATTCCCAGCCCCCCCCCCCCACTTGCATGAGTACTTAAGGATAAAAAACATTAAAAATTTTTAATGAACCAGTTGGGAGTTTAATTGGGTTTTATTTGTTTTGTTTTTTTGTTTTTGTTTTTATTTTTTGGCCAGTCCTGGGCCTTGGACTCTGGGCCTGAGCACTGTCCCTGGCTTCTTTTTGCTCAAGGCTAGCACTCTGCCACTTGAGCCACAGCGCCATTTCTGGCCATTTTCTGTATATGTGGTGCTGAGGAATCGAACTCAGGGCTTCATGTATAGGACGCAAGCACTCTTACTGCTAGGCCATATTCCCAGCCCCAGTTCAAATGGGTTTTGATAGAGGAGAAACAATGAAAACTCCACAGAAAATAGATGTGGCAGGTGAGCTAGTATGCTCTAGCAAAGTGGGAAGTTATTTTATTGTAGTGAATGTGCTGTTCGTCAGAGCAGTTTCTCTCTTTGCCTTGAGCCATATGGAAGTAATTTGCCATGTTTTACTTGCTGTCCATTTGCAAAGTTATGTTGCAAGTTATGAAGGAACTGGCAAAGTGCCCGGTTGTTTATTTTTTTCTTTAAAAAAAAAAACAACACTATCTTTACAAAGTTACCTTAATGAGCTGATTGAAGACAAGATTCTTTGCATGGCAACCATAACTGGGGTGGTTGTCTAAACTTGCAAGAAGCATCTATGTAAGAAAGAACTTGACAAAAATGTGTTTCTTCAACAATCCTGTTATTGTAAAACGTAATTCAGAAGCATGCCCGCAGAATACACTGACTACTGAAAGTTAGCTATAGAAAAGCTTGCCTAGTTAGCACAGTTTGTAAGCATTATTTTGTAATCTTTTGAAAACCTTTAGTGTGATGGGCAGACTTAGTGATACAGAACCATTTAAAAAGCAAGCAAAAGCTATGGAATCCTTCCTAGTTTAGGGTGAAATGATGTAAGGGAAAGAGCCCCCAGGGTAAGAGTGAAGAGCCCAGGTTTCTTCACTAGAGTCCATGATGGCTTCCCACTCATTCTTTTCATTCTATATTATTTTCTTTACATGAATAAAACTATTAACAATAGCCAATGTTTATAAAAGGCTTAGTGACTGTCTGACACAATTTAAACACTTTATAATACTTATTTCATCTCTCCAAAAGACTGAGGTAGATAGCATTGCTACTACATATTACAGATATCTAAACAGAATGGTGGTATTAAGATATATTGGATCTCCCATGATAATTGCTTATACAAATGTAAGGTTGCCAGGCATGCTGATGTATAATGTATGTCTGCAATTGCAGCACAGGAGAGTCAAAGGTAGGATTGTGAGTTTGGGGCCAACCTGGGGTATAGTGAGACCTGTCTCAAACTGAAAAAAGCTAAATGTTCTTTTTGTTGTTGTTGTTGTTGTTTGGTTTGTTTGTCTTAGTGTGTAATTTCTGAGTGTTTTGAGCACAGTATAGACTAAAAATTGAGGAAACAGTAAATAGGATGAACCACTACCATGGAAGGGGGGAAATGATTTGTTTGTGGGGGGAGTTAAATATGATTAAAGTATGTGTATATGAAAATGTTACAATGAAACCCAGTACTTTGTATAATTAATACACATTAGTGATAATATGTCCAATTGTTTTTCATTTAAAAATAAATTTTAAGCTGAGCTCTGATGGTTCATGCCTGTAATCCTAGCTACTCAGGAGGCTGAGATCTAATGACTGAGATTCAAAGCCAGCCTGGGCAGAAAAGTACTTGAGACTCTTATCTCCAATTAATTACCAAAAACCTGGAGCTTTGACTCAAGGTAGTAGAATGCTAGCCTTAAACATAAAAGAAAAGCTCAGGATAGTACTTAGGCCCCAAGTTCAGGTCCTAGGACCAATATAAAAAGGAAAACAAATTAAAATCTTAAAAAGTTTCCTTCTATATTCATATACGATTAAAAGCTTAGCCAACTAATAGCAGAAAGATTTTTCTTTCTTTCTTTCTTTTTTTTTTTTTGGACACAGTCATTCTAGTACCCTAGGCTAGCCTCAAAATTGCAATCCTCTTGCTTCCAGCTCCAAGTCCCAAGATTACATGAGTGTACCATGATACCTAGCAGGCTATGTTCTTAATTTGGTAGAAAGAATATATAAAATATCTACAATAAATGCCATGTATTCTGATAATTTGATATTTGGTTTGGTGGGTTGGATTTGGATGTGTTTGTGTGTGTGCGTGTGTGTGTGTGTGTGTGTGTGTGTGTGTGTGTGTGTGTGTACTGGAGATACAACCCAGAGTGATGCACCTGTTAAGCTTGTACTGTGCCACTTAACTGTACCCTTACTGCCTCACTGCTGAGATATTGAAATGAAACCAAGAATGAGTCAAGGATGTTTACCATCACTGTTTGTATTATCACCTGTGGGTCCTAGCCAATGATACAAGGCATGAAAAAGAAATAGACTGTATAAGAATAGTAAAGAAAGGGAAAAGAAAACTGCCATTATTCGCTGATAGTATGGCTAAATTCAGACATAGAGCCACTTTACTACCAAGACGGAAAAAATTATCTTTTAAAATACTGCTGAGTTATGAGCTGGGAATATAGCCTAGTGGTAGAGTGCTTGCCCAGCATGCATGAAGCCCTGGTTTGATTCCTCAACACCACATATACAGAAAAAGCCAGAAGTGGTGCTGTGGCTCAAGTGGTGGAGTGCTAGCCTTGAGCAAAAAAGAAGCCAGGGACAGTGCTCAGGCCCTGAGTTCAAGCCCCAGGACTAGCAAAATAATAATAATAATAAATAATGCTGAGTTAACTAATATCTGTACTTTTTGGAAAGTAAAATATGAACCTTACCTCTCACCATACACAAAATTAATGCCAGACGAATTTTAATGCTAAATATGAAATGATATTCCTAGGAAGCAAACATTTTTAAGAGTGTTTTCATGAAGCAGATGTGTGCAATGATTTCTTAGACAAGAATAAAAAGCATCAATCATAGGCTAGGGATGTAACTCAGTGGCAGAGCTCAAGCTTCGTATGAGCAAGGCCCTGGATTTAGTACCCAGAACCACCACCACATAAGAGAAGCACTGATCATAAAGGTAAAACTTGTAAGTTGGACTATACTAAATGTAAAACCCATTAATGTCAAAAGATAATAAAGTAATAAAAAGGAAAACGACCAAGCAGAAAAAAATATTTAAAATACATATATCTAAACAGGAATTATATGTGATACATGAAACATTTATGAAAATCAGTAGAAAATGCGAATGAAAATGAGCAAGAGATTTAAATGAGTATTTCATAAAAAGAAGATGCCTAAACAATCAATAAATATCTGACAAGATGCTTATCTGCTGTGGACCAGAGTAACACTCCCCTGTGAAGTTTTTTTTTTTTTTTTTTTTTTGGCCAGTCCTGGGCCTTGGACTCAGGGCCTGAGCACTGTCCCTGGCTTCTTCCCGCTCAAGGCTAGCACTCTGCCACTTGAGCCACAGCGCCATTTCTGGCCATTTTCTGTATATGTGGTGCTGGGGAATCGAACCTAGGGCCTCGTGTATCCGAGGCAGGCACTCTTGCCACTAGGCTATATCCCCAGCCCACCTGTGAAGTTTTTTTAATACCACATATAATATTCTTAGACTCTGTTTGCAATTTTTTTTTAAATGGCAGTGGGGCACAGTGGCTCATGCTTGCAATCATTGTAGCTACTCAGGAGGCTGATCTAAGAATCACTGTTCAAAGCAAGCCCAGGCAGAAAGTCCATGAAACTCTTATCTCCAATAACCACCAAAAAAAGAGGGCCAGAAGTAGAGTTGTGGCTCAAGGGGTAGAGTACCAGTTATGTGCAAAAAGCCAAGCAAGATTGCCAGACCCTGAGGCCTTGAGTTCAAGCCACCTTACTGGCACAAAACAACAATAACTAATAAAAAATGGCATGCGAGTTCACAGCGTTTCAACTACCATATTTGATTCATTCTCAGATATCTGCTTCTCCCACTCTCAATTATCTTTAAAAGTGAGAATGTATCTTATTTTCAGTAGCATCTTATAATCCACAATATTTTTAATAGTGGTACATAAATAAAAACATATCCAACAATTAATTATGCTAGATTCCAATGAAATTATCACTTCAAATGCCAAATAATTCTTCCCAGAGGAGCTATTTAAATATTTCCCTTGACATAAACATTGGAGATTAAAAGTGATTGAAAGACCAGCCAACCAGATTTAGTGTGGGTCTTGTTTGATTGATGATTTCAACAAGCCAAAAAGATATTTTTGAGCAGGCAGAAAATTTTGACTACTACTTAGGTATTCAATGATATTGAGCAATTACTGTTAACTTCTTCTAAAAATGTGACAATGCTAGGAGGATTTACGAGAAGGGCTCTTTATTTTTTAATGATACATATTACAATATTTATGGATGAAATCATATAATGTCTGGGATTTATTCTAAAATAATCCAAGGAAGGGTGAAGGAAGTAGAGTCTATGTCCTACTTGAACCTCTGTGGATGAAAACAGATTTACTGTATGTGGGTTGTCAAAGTGGAGTTATACTTCCCCCTTCACCTTGTCCATTGTCTCTGAATCTCCTAAAACTGTAGACAAAATTTTCCTAGAATTATTTTTTAACAAAATTCTCAAAGGGATATAGCATGCCAAAAATGTTCTAGAGGTAGTATCACTAAAAAGAATATTTTAATTTTAGTATTACCAAAAGAATACTTACTATTCCACCATTATTTAACACTATTGTTTTCTGGCTAATGCCATAAGAAAAATGAGAAAGATTAAACTATCACTATTTTAGGGGCTGGGAATATGGCTTAGTGGCAAGAGTGCTTGTCTCGTATACATGAAGCCCTGGGTTCAATTCCCCAGCACCACAATATAGAAAATGGCCAGAAGTGGTGCTGTGGCTCAAGTGTCAGAGTGCTAGCCTTGAGCAAAGAGAAGCCAGGGACAGTGCTCAGTGCTCAGGCCCTGAGTCCCAAGCCCTAGGACTGGCAAAAAAAAAAACAAAAAACTAAACTATCACTATTTTAGAATAATATTATTGTGATATATTTTTTCAAGTGGATGGCACAGAGAGACATGCTCTGTTATAATTTATTATGAAGATGAACAGGAAGTTGAGAGGAGACATCTCAGCCATGTTAAGTGGGTATTGCTCAGAATAGATAGATGTGTCTAACTATCCGGTGGTAGGTGTCCCTTGTTCTTTACTGCTGAGCTCCACCATAATCCACTTACCCCTTTTCTATTTCTCCTATAATTAGTTAAATTTTTTGTAAGACAACAGAAAACAAAAACTTTTCTCTTTCAAAGTTCATGTTCATCTGGCTAAACCAAGTCTATATCTTATTAGTATGAGAGGATATAAAGGAGGAATTTTCATCTTAGCTGTTCAGGGAAGTCTACAATATTGTTCAAAGTCCAGAATATTGAAAAGGTTTCTAGATGGCTCTCTAAAATGGAATACAACCATCTATAATGCATATTCATATTGTTAGAGTACAAATATCAAATGTCCACAACTCACTCACATGTTAAATACTTGTTCTCTAACTGATAGCACTCTTTTGATTTGATTTTATTTTTTTTGGCCAGTCCTGGGCCTTGAACTCAGGGCCTGAGCACCGTCCCTGGCTTCTTCCAGCTCAAGGCCAGCACCCTGCCACCTGAGCCACAGCGCCCCTTCTGGCCGTTTTCCATATATGTGGTGCTGGGGAATCGAACCAAGAGCTTCATGTGTAGGAGGCAAGCGCTCTTGCCACCAGGCCATATTCCCAGCCCCGATAGCACTCTTTTGAAAGGAGGTAGAAACTTGAGGAGCTGGAGCTAACCTGAATAAAGTAAGTCCCTGGAGAGCATAACTTTGAGGGTTATGTACCTGGTTCTACACATTTTAAATTAAGAAATTGATTATGTAAAATAAATGAGAATGGTGTTTTCTTGTTTTGTTTTGATTACAATGTTGGGAATTGAGCCTTATGCATATTGGGCAAGTGTTCCATCACTGAGCTACAAG
Organism: Perognathus longimembris pacificus; assembly: GCF_023159225.1. Taxonomy (NCBI): domain Eukaryota; kingdom Metazoa; phylum Chordata; class Mammalia; order Rodentia; family Heteromyidae; genus Perognathus; species Perognathus longimembris. Next base: position 68,818,992 of record NC_063172.1, on the reverse strand, counting down.
ACCAACTTGTTAGAGTTCTTTTGAGGATTAAATAAGCTACAATTTATAAAGCACTTTGACGGGTTGAAGGCATGGCTCTGGTGGTAGAGTAACAGCCAATGAGTGAAAGAGACAGATGCCAAGTTTGACTCCCAGCCTCAGAAATAAAACAAAACAAACATAAGGCACTTCAAGTACCTAGTTAACACCACATGAATAGTTTGTTAAATTACTAGCTAATGTTTATGGAGCACTTACTGTGTATGTTTTGTTTTGAGATGATGGGATTGAACTCAGGGTTTTGAGCATGCTATGCAACAATTCTTTCACTGGCTATGCTCCTAGCCCTATGCTGTTTTATAAGCAATAATAATAATAATAATAATAATAATAATAATAATAATAATAATCCCTATATCAGCCTTATAACGATGACCAAAAATCTAACAAGAGTGTTTTAAAAAAAAGATTCTTTCTGCCCAGGTTTCATCAAGAGGGAAACAACATTAAGCTAGAATCCTCTCATTGCCCATCGATTTCAGAAGGACTTGTCAAGGAGGTGGTGAAGAGCAAGCACTGACCTTGACATTAAGGAGGCAAAAAGAGAGATGTGATTAGAAAAGGGTTCAGTTAATAGAAAGAGGAAGTGTTTCCCTAACTGTAAATGGAAAGAGAAGGCACTTAAGGAGGTAATGAGAGGGCTTACCCTGCGTCCTCTAGAATTTGGGAATCTCAGGGGTCAAACCCTTATTCTAAAAAGTTTAAAGGAGTGAGGGCTATGAGAAGAACTGTCTTCATGGGAGCAGGTTGACCTTTGGATGGCCAGGCAGAGGTACGCAACGCCCGCAGGCAGGATGGCCACAGGGGTCAGGACAGCCTAGATTTGTGCAAAAGGGACCTGAAGCCAGGGACACGAGACATTAAACAGAACAGAGTGGGAAGATATTAGGGCTTGCACGTGATGATCTTCAAGAGCCCATGCCCACATCAAGAGTACTTTCAGTATGTTCTTCATTGAGTGTTCCTAGGAAACAACCTAAACTAGCCCATGAAAGCAAGTCAGGATTGACTACCAGCGTTAGAGAAGTCCAGCATCAGTGCTAGTAAAAACAAAGCACAGAGGGGTCTGATGCTCTGGGAATGGGGGTGCAAGATGGGGAAGACAGGAGTAGGCAAGCACAGGTTAGAAAGAAAGGAAGGCAGCTTCTTCACTTTGCAGACCTATATATTCAGTCAAGGATGCAGCACAAAAGGGGAAATGAAGTTCAAGCTTAGGAGTTTACACAGAGCTGACATTTCAGTTACTGAAATGTGACAATTTTGTGAAGACTTCTGACAGAGAACTTTGTAGGACTGAGAGTGGCTGGAATAGTACTAGCACTGCCTTAGACTTCTCTCTGGAAAAGGATGGCTGTACAGAGTAAGGGGGGAAACTTTTCTTTTTTGCTTGCTTCACATGAAATCCTACTCTTCAGACAATCTAAAGAGAAAAATAATTAAATGATGATGATTAAAAATAATTACAACCCCTAACACTATTATCTTCTGACTTATTAAAGTCTAGTTGTGGGGAGGCAAAAATAGGAGGATCACAGTCTGAGGCTATCCCAGCCTGCCCTCCCAAAAAAGTTAGTGATATCCTATTGGAAAAAATAAGCCAGGCCATATCTGTGGCCCCAACTGCTCAGAAGGATCACGGTTATGAGGATGGCCCCAGGCAACTGCACAAAACCCTATCTTTAATAAAAACAGAGGAAAACCAAAACCCCCCAAAGCATAACAGCATGGGGGTACAGTTCAGTGGGAAATAATTTGCTCAGCAAGCTCAAAATTCTAAGTTCAATACCTACTACTGCTCCAAAAATTAAAAATTGAAAAGATAAGACTGGTGGCTCACACCTGTAATGGTAGCTACTCAGGAAGCTGAGATCTGAGGATTGAGGTTCAAAGCCAGCCCAGGCAAGAAAGACCTTGAGACTCTTATCTCTAATTAACCACAAGTAAACTGGAGGTGGAGCTGTGGCCCAAAGTGGTAGAGCGCTAGCCTTGACCAAAATGTCCAGAGACAGCATCCAGGCTCAGAGTTCAAGCCCCACCACTGATAAAGAAATTTAAAAGACAGAGTTCACCTCTCTGTATCTCAGGTTCCACATGTATAGATTCAAAAAATTTTGCATCTGTACTGATTATGTGCAACAATGTAACATTACAAGTATTTACATACCATTTATTGTGTATTACGTATAAGTAGTCTAGAGATGATTGAAAGTCCATATGAAGATAGACATAGATTATTACATAAATATTATGCAATTTTATTTTATCTATTTTTTGATGAGCCATGGATTTTAAATTATTTTTAAAATTTTAATTGTATTGCAAAGGTGATATACAGAGAGGTTACAGCTACATAAGTAAAGCAGTAAGTACATTTCTTGACAAACATTGATACCCCTCTCGTTTTCCTCCCACTTTCCCTTCCCCCTCAATCCCCTCTTCCACAAGTTGTAAAGTTCATTTTCAACATAGTGTCTTGTGAGTATCACTGTTGCATTACTTCACCCTTTGTCCTTTGTCTCACCATTTTGTTACTCCCCTTCCATTACCCAAATCAGATAAATGTATGTACAAGACATAGGGTACCAAAATAAAAAAAGTGACAAAAGGAGATAAATGAAAGGGAGGGAAAAAGAAATAACTTTACACAGTACATTAAAAACAACAACATAAACCTATGTTTCCATATGTTGGAGTTCATTTCAATTAACATCATTTTGTATGGTTATATGTACATAGCTATTGAGCTATTATGATCCTCTGCTAGGACTATCCTAGACATGTACTAATTATTACAAATGAGGGAAACCATGGAGCCTATGTTTCTTTGGGTCTGACTTACTTCACTTAATATGATTTTTTCCAAGTTGTTCCATTTCCTTACAAATGGGGCAAATGGTGTCATTCTTCTGATGGAACAATTCTTTCTGATGCTGCAATGAACATAGTTGTGTTGATAGCATTGGTGTGGCCTTGTTTATGATCATTTAGGTAAATGCCCAGAAGTGGAATTGCTGGATTACAGGGTAGTTCTATGTTTAGTCTTTTGAGGAGCCTCCATACTGCTTTCCAGAATGGTTGAACCACTTTACATTTCCAACAATGTAGTAGTGGTCCCTTTTGGCCACATCCCCACCAGTATCTGTTATTATTTGCTTTCTTGATAATGGAAATTCTAACTGGGGTGAGGTGGAATCTCAATGTTGTTTTGATTTGCATTTATTTTATAGCTAGTGATGCTGAACAATACTTCATGTGTCTATTGGCTATTCTTATTTCCTCTCCAGAAAAGTCTCTTTTTAATTCTTTAGTCCACTGATTAATGGGGTGGTGGGTTTTTTTAGGATTTGTTTTATTGGAGGATTTAATTTTTTAAGCTCTAGGTATGTTTTTTATATGAGGCTCTTGTCTGTTATATAGCTAGTGTGGATCTTCTCCCAGTCTGTGGGCTTTCTATTTATCTTGCTAGCTATGTTCTTTGGCATGCAGAAGCTCCATGGTTTAAAGCATTCCCCTTTGTCCAACCTTTCTTTGATTTGCTTTGTTTCTGGATCTTTATTTGGGAAATTTCGACCTGTGTCAAGGTGCCCTAGTGTATCCCCTATTCCCTCCTGTAATATTTTCAGGATATCTGCTCTTACCTTGAGGTCTATATTTGGAGTTGATTCTGGCACATGGTGATATATAAGGATCCAACTTCAGTTTTCTGCATGTGTATAGCCAATTCTGCCAACACAATTTGTTGTTGAAGAGGCTGTCTTTCTTCCACCTGATAATTTTGGCTCCCTTATCAAAGATTTGGTGGCTATAGGTCTGTGGGATCATGTCTGGGTCTTCAATTCTATTCAGTTGGTCCTCAGGCCTGTTCATATGCCAGTACCAAACTGTTTATATAACTACAGCTATAATAAAGTTTTAAGTTTAGTATTGATATTCCTCCAGCACTGTTTTTCCTGTTAAGGGTTGTTTTTGTTATTTGAGGTTTTCTTTAAATTTCATTATATTGTCAAGGTGATGTACAGATGGGTTACAGTTGCATACATAAGGTAGTGAGTACATTTCTTGTCAAACTTGTTACCCCCTCCTATTCAGGGTTTTCTATCACTCAGTATGAATTTTTGGATTGTTTCTTGTATTTCATTAAAAATGTTGTTAATATATTGACTGGTATTGCATTGAATTTGTAGATAGCTTTTGGCAGTATTGTCATTTTCACGATGTTAATTCTCCCAATCCAGGAGTATGGGAGGCTCTTCCACTTCCTTAAATGTGCTTAAATTTCCTTTTATAGGTTTTCAAAGTTTTAATCATAGAGGTCCTTTGCCTCTTTAGATAAACTAATCCTAGATTTTTTTGGGCTATTATACATGGTGTTGCTTTTCTGATACTCTTCTTATTGTTGGCACAGAAAAGCTACTAATTTTTGTGGGTTAATATTATACCCTGCTTGGGGCTCGGAATATGGCCTAGTGGCAAGAGTGCTTGCCTCATATACATGAGGCCCTGGGTTCGATTCCTCAGCACCACATATATAGAAAATGGCCAGAAGTGGCGCTGTGGCTCAAGTGGCAGAGTGCTAGCCTTGAGCAAAAAGAAGCCAGGGACAGTGCTCAGGCCCTGAGTTCACGGCCCAGGACTGGCAAAAAAAAATTATTCCCTGCTACTTTGACAAAGTTTTGGATCAGCTCAAGTAACTTAGGAGAGGAATATACAGGGTTCTTTAAATACAGGGCATGTCATCTGGAGAGAGAGAGAAAGAGAGAGAGTTTTACTTTATCTTTCTCTGTTTGGAACCCCTTTATGTTTGCTCATGCCTTATTGCTGTGGCTAGGAATTCAAATACAACATTAAGGAGGAGTGGAGATTAGAGGAAATGGTTTTAACTTTTCACCATTAAGTATAATGCTGGCTGTAGGTTGTCATATACAGACTTTATTATGTTGAGGGATGTTCCATGGATTCCTAGTTTCTCCACAGCTTTCATAACAAACAATGTTGGATCTTGTCAAATGCCTTCTCTGCGTCTACTGAGATGCTCATACTATGCCATTTTATACAAGTACTTTAGCATCCACACTTTGGTAAATTCAGGTGTCCCAGAACCAATCTGTTGTGATGTCAAGGACAACATATCTGTGGATGTTTGAGATTTCCAAATGTACATAAAGGGTCAAAGGATTTTTTTTTCTTCTTTAAAGCATGCTCTATACATTGTGTTATTAATTAAATTTATTTAATAATATATTGTAATTGGAAATGGTGGAATTCACAAAAAGAAACCTTCAGAGATAAACCAACAAATTTTCTAAAATGGCATTTGTATTATCTTTCCACTGCTTTGATTTAAAACAAAACCTTGAGAATGTAATCAAGAGAGAGAAAAGTTTGTGGGTTCATGCTTTCAGAGATGTCAGCCCATGGTGGCATGGCTTGTTGCTTTGGGCCAGTGAGGCCATGGTACATCATAGCAGGAGCACATGGCACAGGAAGCTGGCTCAACTCATGACAGCTGGGAAGCCAAAAAGAGATAAAGGAGGTCATGGATCCCAATATTCCCTTCCAAGGTGATCTAACCAATGATCTAACCTCCTTTTACTAGGCACCAACCCCTCAAAGTCCCATCATCTCTCAGTACTGCCACTGACTGGGGACCCAAACTTTCAGCACATGGGCTTTTGGGGGGACATTAGAAATCCAAATGATAGCACTATTTATTAATTAAAAAAAAAAAAAGGAGAGAGGGGTTCTGAGAAATGCTATACCTATCCACAATGTCACAGTAAGTAGAAGAGCTTGTATCCTTTTGGCATTACACTCACATATGAACCCAGGAAGATTATTTCCTTGCCATGAGAAGATGGCAAGCTCAGAACCAAGTCAGGGGCTGTCTCATACAGACAGAGGTGCTGTATGAGGGAGCCTGGACTTGCTCCCAAATTTCAGGACTCGCCTTTTGGTTCCCAGACTTCCAGTGGGTTTCACACAAGGAAATGTCCTGATTTATAAACTTGTTAGCTGTGGAGAGCAGAACTGAGTAGGTCCTTTTCATGGCATAATACTTGTGGTTTTCTAACAGCCTCTCTTCAAGGACTCTAGCTTTTTCTCTTCTAAGTGTCTTGGAATTTTTAATTCACTTAAGCCTGGAACTTGCCTGAGGGCCTAGTACTTCTTGCTCTGTGGAGTTTGAATTGGGCAGAGAATCCTGTTTGTCGGGTCTGAGGGTTTTCTTCTGATACAATCAAACAACCTTTTGTGTAACCTGACAACTCTGTCTCTGTGGTTCTCATCATTGATCAGCCTCAAGCACCTTGACTGTGGAGCCTCTGCTCTGCACACTTGGCTACTGATGCCTCTCATCTGCAGCTCTCCTGGCTGGTGTGCCCACTTGGCTCATTGCAATCACCTAGGCCCTCCTGCAAGCCCTCCTCTCAATGTCACTGTAGGCAGCAACTGTTTTGTGTTTCAAACTCTTATGGGGAGAGATGAGACTGTATGGGAGTAAACTGGGTGTTAAAAGTTAAGGTAAAACAAAGCTTGGCACAGGCCGATCATGCCTATAATCCTAGCTACTGAGGAGGCTGAGATCTGAGGATCATGGTATCTGAGGATCATGGTTTGAAGCCAGCACAGGCAAGCTTCACTTTTTATTCAAAAATAAAATGCAACAGTGGGCCAGGTGCTGGTGGCTCATGCCTGGAATCCTAGCTACTCAGGAAGCTGAGATCTGAGGATTGTAGTTCAAAGCCAGCCCAGGAAGTCCATGAGACTTTTACGTCCAATTAACCAAATTGGAAAACTAGAAATGGCACTGTGGCTCAAAGTGGTAGAGGGCTAGCCTTGAGCAAAACTGCTCAGGGACAGCACCCAGGACCCAAGTTCAAGCCTCACAACCATCAGAAAAATATAAAATAAAATGCAATAGCAGTGTTTAGAGGCACATGCATGAAGGCCCAGGTTACTTGGAAGACAAAGGCAGGATACTAGCCTGGCAATATAAAAAAACTTTATCTCAGAATAAAGAAATCCAGCTGTTGCAGGTGGCTCATCAATGTAATCCTGGCTTCCCAAAAGGCTGAGATATGGAGGTCTGAGGTTTGAAGCCAGCCTGAGCAGAAAAGTCAGAGAAATTCTACCTCCAAAAAACTAGCAAAATGCCAGGCTGGAGGTATGACTCAAAATGTGTCTTGAGAGATCGACCCCCACCCAGCCCTGCCTTATATCTAGGGCAGGGGGCAAGGGGTGTGGCCAGGTGGATTAGGATGTGACCTCAGGGAAAGGGGAGGTAACTGCCTCCAGGTCTGCAGGTTACCCAGGTAACTGGGTGGAGACTTAATGAGGTGGGGCATCTACATGGAGCCCTCAGGGAGAGGACCTAACACAAAGGTGGCATAAAAAGAACCAGAGCTTAGAGCTGAGGTACTTGCCTAGCTTGTGGAAGACCCTGGAACACAATACCACTGGAACTCACAAAAAAGAAAGTGAAATACTTTTGTGTGCCTGATAAAATGTGGTTCACTCCTGTAATCCTAGCTACTCAGGAGGCTGAGACAAGAGGATCCATGTTCAAAGCCAGCTCAGGCAGGAAAGTTCATAAAACTGTTATCTCCAATGATGCACTAGAAAACCAGAAGTGGCACTGTGGCTCAGGTGGTAGAGCACTAGTATTCAGCTAAAGACCTCAAGGACAGAACCCAGACACTGAGTTCACACCCCACATGTGGCAAAGAAAAGAAAATTTAAATAAGTAAAATTTTAAAAATAAATGTGTGTAAAACCTATATGATAAAATTGAAAAAAAAATGTGTCTTGAGCAAGCAAGTAGAGGCTCTGAGATCAAGTCCTGGTATCATCATCTTCATCATCATCATAGTAATAGTAATAATAATACTATATTACTGTTAGGTTTTTAAAGTAGGTAGCCGGTAAAGGAGAACACCACGTGGTATTCAGGCAGGAAAGAAAGTTTATTACCGAGCTGCTGGCCTGTGGCCGAGATGATCCATGGCCGGAGAGAAGGGAGAGACAGCGACCCCCACCCAGCCCTGTCTTATATCTAGGGCAGGGGCAAGGGGTGTGGCCAGGTGGATTAGAATGTGACCTCAAGGAAAGGGGAGGTAACTGCCTCCAGGTCTGCAGGTTACCCAGGTAACTGGGTGGAGACTTAATGAGGTGGGGGCATCTACATGAAGCCCTCAGGAAGAAGACCTAACAATTACATTTTAATGTGATGTTGAATTCAGTCTGTAAGTACTTCATTGAAGATTTTCATTCTATCTTTAAAAAAGAAATTAGTTTACAAAATTATTTTGGGGGGTTGCTGAGTCTATCCAGTTTTAAAAAAAATTTTTATTGGGCATCTACCCAAAAGATCATAAACAAGAACACACTAAAGCTACCAGCACAACAATGTTCATCACAGCACAATTTGTCATAGCTAGAATATGGAACCAACCCAGTAGACAAATGGATCAGGAAAATGTGGTACATATACACAGTGGAATTTTATGCCTCTATCAGAAAGAATGACACTGCCCCATTCGTAAGGAAATGGAAGGACTTAGAAAAAATTATACTAAGTGAAGTGAGCCAGACCCAAAGAAACATAGACACTATGGTTTCCCTCACTGGGAATAATTAGCAGAGCTTTAGGCAAGTCACAGCAGAGGATCACAAGAGCCCAATAGCTATACCCTTATGAACATATAAGATGATGCTAAGTGAAATGAACTCCATGTTATGGAAACAATTGTTATATCACTGTTGTAACTACTTTCAACGTACTATGTGTAACCGTAGCTTCTATTATTGATGATCTTCTTGTATCCCCTTCCTGTGGTTGTACCTGCACTGTCTCTGTATCTTATCTGAGTACATTGGAAACTATGTATACTGGTATTAGAACTAGGAAACTGAAAGGGAATAGCAAAATCGAGAGACACAGGGTAAAAAAGACAAATGACTACAAAAGCAATACTTGCAAAACTGTTTGGTATAAATGAACTGAACAACTCATGGTGGGGGGGAGGGAAAGGGGTAGGGGAGGGGGAATGAGGGAGGAGGTAACAAACAGTATAAGAAATGTATCCAATGCCTAACGTATGAAACTGTAACCTCTCTGTACATCAGTTTGACAATAAAGATTTTTTAAAAATTTATTATCTTTTAGTTAGTTCACAAAAGAGTTGCCATTCAAGAAAGCAGTTTAAGTACCATATGTTTTTATCAATGTCATCCCTTTCAACAGTTTCACCTATCCCTTCCAACCCCTGCATTTTAAAATTTGTAGGATATACACTGAGATTTTGTTATGGTTGTCTTATTGGTTGTGAGGCTTGAACTAAGGGCTTGGGTGCTGTCCCTGAGCTTTTTTGCTCAGGACTTGTGCTCTACCACTTTGAGCCACAGTGCCACTTTCCATTTTCTAGGGGTTAATTGGAGATAAGAGACTAATGAGGGGCTGGGGATATGGCCTAGTGGCAAGAGTGCTTGCCTCATATACATGAGGCCCTGGGTTCAATTCCCCAGCACCACATATACAGAAAACGGCCAGAAGGGGTGCTGTGGCTCAAGTGGCAGAGTGCTAGCCTTGAGCAAAAAGAAGCCAGGGGCAGTGCTCAGGCCCTGAGTCCAAGCCCGAGGACTGGCCAAAAAAAAGAGTCTAATGAACTTTCCTGGTCATGCTGGCTTTGAGCTGCAATCCTCAGTTCTCAGCCTCTTGAGTAGTTAGGATTACAGGCATGAGCCACCAGCACCTAGCTTACACTGAGTTTTTTATTGCATCCTCCCCGTTCTTCTTTTCATTTATCTACCCTCCTCTCCTTGGCCCCACCATTTTTTGGTGTTTATTTTGTTGAACTATGATTTAGCCTTTCTAACAAATTACCCTGTTTGAGCTCTTCTGAATTTACCATATTTCAGTTAATACATTTGTGTACACTTTTTTTTTTTGCCAGTCCTGGGCCTTGGACTCAGGGACTGAGCACTGTCCCAGGCTTCTTTTTGCTCAAGGCTAGCACTCTGTCACTTAAGCCACAGCGCCACTTCTGGCCATTTTCTGTATACGTGGTGCTGGGGAATTGAACCCAGGGCCTCATGTATACGAGGCAAGCACTCTTGCCACTAGGCCATATCCCCAGCACCTGTGTACACTTTATCACCCAAAATATTTACATATTATATATATACATATATATACATGTATATATACATATATATAAACAAATTCTAGTTTCTACATATGAAAGAACACATAGCCTTTGTCTCTCTGGGCCTGATTTACTTCACTTACCTGAAATTTTGCAGTTTTGATATCAGAGTAACACTAACTTTTTATGTTTTTATTAAATGTTATTGACAAGGTGATGTACAGAGGGGTTACAGTTACATAATAAGGTAGTGAGTACATTTTTTGTCATATTTATTACACCCTCCCTCATTTTTCTTTCCCTTTCCTAGTTCACGTAAGCATATATACAATATCCAATGTACCAAAATCTTATACAGTAACCACATGGGGTATGACAAAGGAAGTTCACCTAGTACATTAAACATAATGACAACAATAAAATCTTCCTGTTTCCTTCTCTTGTAACACTCACTTTTTAGAATAAATTTGAAAGTATCTCCTCCCTTTCTGTTTTATGGGATAGTTTAAGGAGGAGTGGTATTAGTTGAATGGAAAAAATGAACTGAGTACTTTTCAAAAGAAACACAAATGGTATGTAGCTCAGTGGCAAAGCGCTTGCCTAGCAAGTGTAATGTCCTGGGTTCGATCCCCAGTACCAAAACAGAAAAGACAAAAAAAGTAAATAAAGACATTAAAAAATTCAACATCTTTACATCTTTAGCTATGAGGTAAATGCAAATAAAAGCCACATTGAGATTCCATGAACCCAATCAGAATAGATAACATTAGGAAAACAAACCAAACACAAGATTGGATTGGGTAAATCATGCCTGTAATCCCAGCTTCACCTGGGAGGTGAAGATTGGGAGGCTTGTGCTTCAAGGCCAGGCTGGGAAAAGAGTTATAAGGTACTCCCCACACCCCCACACCACCACTACTCCCAACAACAACAACAAAAAGCTGTGTGTGTTGTTTCATGCCTGTAATCCCATATACCTGGATGGCATAGGTAGGAGGATCACAATCCAGGCTAGCCCCATGCTAAAAAAAAGTAATTAAGAACTTATGTAAAAATAATTAAAGCAAGTAGGGTTGTGGGCAGGTCTCAAGTGTGGATAGAAAGCACAGGAACCTGAGTTCAAACACTATTCTCTCTCTCTCTCTCTCTCTCTCTCTCTCTCTCTCTCTCTCACACACACACACACACACACACACACACACACACACACACACATATACATATGCAAACCATACAAAGTTAAGTACAAATGTCATTTAACCCGACAATTTTGTTTCTGGAATTTAAAATTCACACACACACACACACACACACACACACACACACACAACATATGAAATCATTATGGTATTTTTAGTACCAAAATACTATCTCTATCATCTATCTATCTATCTTATCATCTATCTATCTATCAGGAGCAACTGAGTGCTATGCAACTAGTTAAAAGGCCAAATTCCATCAATAAGGCTGAATTCCATGACTATTTATTGTGAGAAAATTGCCTCCACAATGTTTTATTAAATTTTTTAAAATGTAGAAAGCATGTTCTAATTTAGGTTTATAATAAAAAAAGGGTTGTTTGTACATATACATTCTTGGGTATATGTGTGTATGCATCTCAGAAAACTGTCAGTCTCCTTCAAGAAGTAGAAATGGTCTAAAGCACATAAAAAGAAGAGGCAAAATCCTTTGATGGTTTACATAGTGGCAGTAAAATTTGGAAGGGTCCCCAAAAGACTCATGTATATTGAAAGCTTGACTCTCAGTCCTTGGTATTGTTGGGAAGTGGTAAAACCTTTAAGAGGTGAGAAACAAGTGGATAGAAATTAGGGTGTTAGGGAGTACTTTGGGACCCAAGCTACCTTCCCCCTCTTCAAAAGATACAAGTCTTTTTGCCATATGCATTGATTGTCTTGACTATTTTATCCCAGCAGTGGAAAGTGAATCATTAACCAATCATGATTAAGTATATCCTTGACTGATTAATTCCTTAGAAGGCCTTATAGTGAAAGTTTCATTTAAAAAATTTTTAAATACAAAACGAGCTTATTCTGATTTTCTTTTCTCATTTAAAACAAATAGGAAAATGGTTCATTTTGTTAAATAGTGGGCTCTAGTCAATCATGAATTTGTCACAGATATTTGCTTAATCAGTTAGAAGTATCACAAAAGATGGGATGAAATCATCCTAGCAGGTAAATAGGAAATCTCTCAGCAACCTCTGGTTCACTTTCACTCTCTGCACTGTTCTTCCTAAGGCAGAGGAAAATTGGAAAGACAGGTGTTCCCACTGCAGGACCCAGGACCTGCTGCCTGCAGGCAGGGAGAGGCCTGAGGAAACTAAGTTAGCCACATTGGGTCTGCAAGTCATGGGAGCCTCCATGATACAAGAACTCTATTCCACAGTCTCTACAAAGAAAAGTGAAAAGTGTTTAGGAACTAGGCCAAGTCTCACTTCCCTGACTGAATGGTACTCATGTTGAAGCTGAGCCATTTTTCTGGGTTCTGCCTCAGACCCTGTTATGACTGGCAAGCAGCAAATGAGAACAAGTCTGTTTCCAGACATCTTGACTTGTACTTTTCACCACAATCCATTTAGCATCCATAGAAATGAGAGGGAAATATTGAAGTTGGTTCTTGATCAACCTGCCTTTTCCATGTGTAGCTTAATAGCTCACTAAACAGGATACATACTTGATGAAGCAGTCTTAGTCTGAGGCAGAAGTTCTGAACTAGGGGTGATTTTCCTCCCCAGGGGACATATAACAATGTCTAGAGACATTTTTTCATTGTCATAACCAGTGAGTTGTTTCTGGCATCTAGTGGGTAGAGATCAGAGATGATGTTAGACATCCTACAATGCACAATCTAATCTTCCATGCACTGTGAAGGACTCGCAAGTAAACATGTGGTGCCAAATATAGGCTTCCTTCACCTTTTTTTTCCTAGTGAAGAATCCCTGCCTAATGCAAGCTCAGGACCAAATCCAGGTTTCCTTTGGTTTAAAGCTGTCAGTTTATTTGTGATGATTCTAATGCAGCTCTAAAAACTAATTCACTCCTAAAGTACATTTTCAGCCCCCTCCCTTAAGCTGTTATATAGTCTTCCAAGATGCTTCCAAAATAACTGTGGGCATAATTCTACTACACACTTTATAATAGCTAGTATCTATTTAGCTAAATCCTTTCTTTTAAGTCAAATATTGTGCTAAGTGTTCATGCATTGCTTTTTTTGTGTTTTTCAGTACTGAGGTCTTGAACTCAAAATTACGTCAGCAAATCCTCTACCATTGAGGCCACACCCCCAGTCCTTCATGCTTTAGTTATTTTTTAATAAGGTTATGTTGGACTGTGATGCTTCTATTCAGACCTCCTGTGTATCTAGGATGATGGACTAACATTCCCAGCTTATATTGACTGAGATGGGGTCTCTCCAACTTTTTGCTTGCTAGCCTCAAGTTGCAGTCTTCCCCATCTTCTTCTTCTAGGTAGCTGACACTATAAGGGTGAGCCATGGTGCTCAAATATACAGTGCTCTTTTGAAGCAAATGGCAAAGTAGCCAGCAGCCAACAGCTGGACAGGTATTTCTTTCTTCTTTGTCTGATAATAGGGTATACTTGTGCCTTATAGTACCTCAATCTTAGCCTCTGACCTCCCCTCAGGTTTCCCTCTTATAAATGGGTCTTATTCATTTATGTATCTTCTGCCCATCTTACCCAGAGATTCACACTCAGTGAGATAAATGGCTGATGAATGAAAAAAAAATGGCTAACTGGATGTCTAGATACAGGCTGTCAAATGTGGAATCGAGTCACATTTGTAATATCTCTATATAAATTCTCTGCCATGTTAAGGAGATCAACTACATCAGTTTTTCTCTTTTAAAAAAGATTAAGAAGTGTAATAGTATGTAATAGTATCTGGAAGCTTCTATAAAAAAAAAGTATTTAGGTAAAAATACAGATTCTGATTCAGTGTCTTAATTCAATTCCCTTTGACCTAAAAAAAAGTACCTCTAGGGGCTGGGGATATGGCCTAGTGGCAAGAGTGCCTGCTTCATATACATGAAGCCCTGGGTTCGATTCCCCAGCACCACATATACAGAAAATGGCCAGAAGTGGGGCTGTGGCTCAAGTGGCAGAGTGCTAGCCTTGAGCAAAAAGAAGCCAGGGACAGTGCTCAGGCCCTGAGTCCAAGCCCCAGGACTGGCAAAAAAAAAAAAAAAAAAAAAAAAAAAAGTACCTCTAGCCAAGAAGTATTCTATCAGAAATGTTTCCCAGAAACCACTTATTTGGTTGATCTTCTAAATACTTTGTCACATGGAGTAGTATCTGAAGTAAGTGTGCAGATGATTGTTACAGTTTCTGAATGGGGTGTTCTACGAGCTTGTGGCTTTTTGACTGCGAACGTGGAACCCTATGATGTCTAGACCAACAGAGCCACAAAGAGACATCAGTTGGCTTGGGCACTGGGATGGAGCTCCATCTTTGCCTTCATCCCAGGACCACGGAGTAGTTTTCTGACCAGTGGAAAAGATGTAAAAATGTATACAATAAGCCAAGACTCACCTTCTCCTTAGGGGAACAATGAACAGAAGGGTTTTTTTGTTGTTGTTGTTTGGTTGTTTTTTTGTGGTTTTTTTTGGCCAGTCCTGGGACTTGGACTCAGGGCCTGAGCACTGTCCCTGGCTTCTTTTTGCTCAAGGCTAGCACTCTGCCACTTGAGTCACAGCGCCACTTCTGGCCATTTTCTGTATATGTGGTGCTGGGGAATTGAACCCAGGGCCTCATGTATATGGGGCAAGCACTCTTGCCACTAGGCCATATCCCCAGCCTGAACAGAAGGTTTGATTGGTAGTTTTCTTTGCTATTTAAAATTATTTTTAATTATGAATACGTATTTGTTTAATCGTACACTTTGCATAATATGGACATAACAGGATGATTGCAGATTTAACAAACAAACAAACTAAACCAACAATCGATAGCTGCTTGTTCTTCGCTGCCTGTGTCTTTTCCCAGGGGAAAACACTGTTTCTTGGGTGTTTTTACTTGAGTGTGAAAAATTCATATGGGACCAACATCAAAAACTTTGAGAAAGTAAAGTCTGCCTCCATTCCCTTTCTCCAAAGCAAGTCATAACCACACTCTACTTATCTTCCCAGAATGCACACAGTCTTATAAAATTTAATAAAAGAACATTTTTCTCTCAGAATCCACACTCAGCTAAATATTTACAACATAAAATTCAGTAGAAAACACATTAGTATTTACTGACTATGTTTTTTCACCTTTTAGAACAAGAGAAAGGAAAAATACCAACGAATTAACTGTCTCATTCCAAGTCTAGATTAAAAGTCTGTGTTCTGGGGCCTGGGAATGTGGCTTAGTGGTAGAATGCTTGCCTAGCATGCAGGAAGCTCTGGGTTTGATTCCCCAGTACCACATAAACAGAAAAACCTGGAAGTGGCTCTGTGGCTCAAGTGGTACAGTGCTATCCTTGAGCAAAAGAAGCTTAGGGACAGTGTTCAAGCCCTGAGTTCAAGCCCCAGGACTGGCACCAAAAAAAAAAAAAGTTTGTGTTCTTCAGAAGGTCATTTATTGTTTCAGTGTGTGAGCTTCTTAGGAAGCAGAAGAGGAACCACACAAAGCCTAGGACCCTGTTTTTTTTTAACATGCCAATAGAGCATACCTAATAGTTTTGATCTGGCACTGCACAGGCTTCAGTTCCTATATTGCTTACAAATCTGAACTGCAAACATTCTAGGTGATGCAACTGTCCCAGGCAAAGGCCATCAGGTTTCCTGGAAATGTCTTCAGTATTGTATGTGTTCACAAGCAGTCCTCACAGGCCATTCCCAAGATAAAATCTCACTCTCTCTCCACGTGAAAAGTGACCTGACCAATGTACATTTTAGCCAGTTACTAAATACACCTTCCAAATCTATCAGAGGGACTATAGTTGGGCCATACTCTGTGTGTGTGTGTGTGTGTGTGTGTGTGTGTGTGTGTGTGTGTGTGTGTGTACTGGTACTGGGGTTTGAACTTTAGGCCTAGGCACTGTCCCATAGCTTCTACTGCTCAAGACAAGCACTCTTACCACTTGACCCACAGCTCTACTTTCAGTGCTTTGGTAGTTATTTGTAGATAAGAGTCTCACAGGAAGGGGTGCCATTGTCCAAAAAGAAATGTGCTTATTACCTGACTCATGTAACTGTAAGCCCTTCCTATTACCATTATAATAACAATAAAAACATTTGAAAAAAAGAATCTCACAGACTTTTCTGCACTACGTGGCTTTGAACTTCAATCTTCAGATCTCAGCCTCTTGAATACCTAGGAATACAGTCATGAGCCACTAGTGCCCAGCAGGGCCACATTTCTGTCTTTAGGGTTTATAATCTTATTCTTTGACTTTATTTTGCCTTTATTTTTCTCCTGAAAAACAGGGGGGGGAAGAAATTGTCAATTAAATCCAGAATTCAAGGAAATAATGTATATCCCATATAAATGTATGGATTTTTCTCACAACCATGCCTTTGATTTAGTCAGGATGAGAAAAATCTCAGGGCACTTTAAAGGCTTCAAAGACATTTTCTTCCTATTTTAAATCACATTAACTCACTATTTTGTCCTTGCAGTGCCTTTGTAATGGAAGTAGAGAGAACAGGGCATTACTTTGGCAGATGCATGAGGAAGCCCAGGTCTCAGAATAACCTTGGTGCTCAGGGATAGACAATAAGCCAGAGATAGCATCTCAGGAAGGATTCACCACCGCCCCATCTCCACTAGCGAGATGGAGAATACCTTGTCCTCAGCATTCTTTTCTTTGCCTGCAAGCAGTTCCTCTGTTCACAACACCATGCCATCTATTTTGTCCAGTGGACACAATGCACTGAGAAGCTAGGAGGCCCTCCAGACCACCCGGAGGCTAATAATAGCCCACACAATTGCCAGGCCCTGCTCCTTCCACCCCTCATTTGGGATAGCAATATTAGAGGATAGAAAAGTCCATGGGTCACCTGAAAAAATGGCTTCTGTCCTGTTATGGCCTACCTTGAGCCATTTGCTACCTCTTCAAGCCTGGGCCCTGGCTTTGCACAGATGAGGAGCAAGAGGAACCCAGGGTTGCTGAGGAATGATGTGGATAATTGAAGGTATGTGGTATATATCTGAAAAATCCTACCCAGGGAACAGAAAGCAGCTTGAAGCCCTGGAAAATTGTCCCTTCTTCCATTTTTCTTCAGTGATGTGCAAAGAGGCTGTAAGATCCACTGCAGTCAGAGCAGACAGGTAAGAAGGCTCAGAACAAATCCCTTAGCAATCTGCCCCTCAGACATTCAGAAGTTAAAACCCATTATAATCAAACAGATTAAATCAAATTCTAGCAGTCCAAGGACTATTCCTGCCAGAGCACAAGATCCCCTGAGTAGTGAATTTTCTGTTTCATCTGCTTTTTACTTTAAGGTACACTGCAGCCCCAGAGACCAGGACAAGTTTCTTACCAGTGGTTTGTCCATAGAACTTCTTTAATTGAAAGGGGATTAAGAAGGGAACTGTTAGAAAGACTGAATAAGGTTATAAAACAAACTAGAAGCAGACCCCAGTGACTCATGCTTGTAATCTTAGCTCCTCAGGAGGCTGAGATCCAAGAATCTCAGTTCAAAGCCAGCCCAATCAGGAAACCGGTATGAGACTCTTTAATTAACCACCAAAAAAGCCAGACACGGAGGTGTGGCTCAATGGAAGAATACTAGCCCTGAGCACAAGAGCTCAGGATCAGTGCACAGGCCCTGAGTTCAAGCCCTAGGACTGACACAAAAACAAAAACAAAACCTAACCAGAACAAAATGGATGCCATTTCTATATAAATTAGCCAACTATCACAGAAATAAACAGCACATTCTGCCGACCCTTTCCTTTCTTGGCTCGTCTGGTCAGGGCGTGCCTTTCCCCATCTCTCCCGTGGGTCGGGGGAGTAGGGGGGGGAGGGGGGGCTAGACACCCCGACAATGCAAGTCACGGAATTCCACTATATTTTTCTAGCATTTTTCTTTACACATGTGTGCACATTTATTCATGTAAATCAGATCACCTGACACACCAGTTGATAAACTTCTTTTATTATTACATTATGTGTTATAATATATTTTACATAAATAAACATTTATCCAAACCATTCATTTTAATAACTGCCTCACATTTAATGGTCTGACTATACCTGCACTTATTTTATCAACATTATTGTTGACATTCAGGTTGTGTTCAAATTTTTCAATATGAAGAACAGGTCTAGAATAAATAGCCTTATGTAAATATCTTTACAGATCAGTTTAATTAGTTCCTTAATACCAATTCCCAGAAGCAAATTTGTACATGGGTCAAAGACAAGCATATTTAATTGGTGAGTGACCTGTTCAATGAGCATTTAAAAGTAGTACATCAAACCTGGGTGCTGGTGGCTCCTGCTTGTAATCCTAGCTACTCAGATCACAGATTGGGGGTAGCCAGGGCAAGGAAGTCCATGAAACTCTTATCTTCAAGTGACCACCAAAATGCTAGAAATAGAGCTGTGGCTCAGGTGGTAGAGTGCTAGCCTTAAGCAAAAAGAGCTCAGGAACAGAGCCTAGGCCCAGCGTTCCAGTCCTAGGAACAGTGCACGCGTGTACATGTGTGCACACGAGCACGTGCACACACACATACACACACACACACAGAGAAACAAAAATAGCAAAAACAGTGGACTTTTTGTCTTAGATTGACTTAACAGAATATTCTATTAAAGTTATAAATACAGATATGTACCAAACACTTGCTAGGGAAGTGCTCTACCACTAAACCGCACACCTAGTTCCATTAGTAATTTGTTAAACTCTCATTTTCATTTTAAACTTGACAGTTTAAGAGTGAAAGAGAGAAAGGGCAACGTAGAAGCAATTAAGGGACACACAAAAAAATACAAATAAAACAAGGGAAAGAGAAGACAGAAGAAAAGATTTATATGAATCTTACATAGCTAAGCAGACTGTGGGATAAAGGGTTTTTTTGGCATTATTCAAAGTGGGTGGGTTTTCTCCCCCATTTTCGTTTGCAGTATTAGTTTTTTTTTTGGCCAGTCCTGGGGCTTGGACTCAGGGCCTGAGCACTGTCCCTGGCTTCTTCCCACTCAAGGCTAGCACTCTGCCACTTGAGCCACAGCGCCGCTTCTGGCCGTTTTCTGCATATGTGGTGCTGGGGAATCGAACCTAGGGCCTCGTGTATCCGAGGCAGGCACTCTTGCCACTAGGCTATATCCCCAGCCCTGCAGTATTAGTTTTGAACTCAGGTTTTAAACTCACTGGTTTTGAAATGCCTTGCCTTACACACAAGCATTTTACTACTTGAAATATACTCTCAGCCCTTTTCCATTTTACTTATTTTTTACATAGGGACTTGTATATTTTTTTGGTGGGGGGGGAGGAAGTGATATTCTTTGGGGTTGTTTTTTTAGGCCAGGGCCAGCCTAAGACAATAATTCTCCTATATATGCCTCCTACATAGTTCAGATTATAGCATGCTCCATAATGTGTTGATTCAAATGAGATCTTGGTAACTTTTTACCTGAGCTTGCTTCAAATCTTGATCCTCTGAATCTCTGCCTCTCAAGTAGCTAAGATTACAAAATTATGATTATCTTAAAAAGAAATACTAGAATTCTAAGAAACACCCTGGTACATGAGACTTAAGTGCCTTTTAAATGCTCCGGGATGATTGCTACTACCTTCTCATGCCTTGTCTCAACCCAGATTTGAGGCGTTGCCCTCAAGGTATGCCAGCTGCCAGTGGGGCAGGCAGGGGGTGGGGGACAAGGAAGAGTAAGGGTTCAAGCCCAATAGCAGCACTTACAAAAAGAAAAGTTGGAGTAGAACAAAAAGGCACAATGCCTATATGCCTCTGATCATATAAAATAACATTTATCAAAAAAAAAAAAAGTAACTCAGATCACAGAAGAAAGAGTGGGTTTCAGTGAAGAAGGAAAAGAGCCACACTGAGCAGGGCAGGTGAGAATATAGCTGAACTATGCCAGCACCAGATACAGGTTGGCAACTGCAGATGAGAGTTAAAGCTGTGTGGAGCATTCATAGATATGGACCCTGTTGAAATGTGGGGAGATGGGCCTTCCTCCAAATGGAGTCATCTGTGGACCTTGCTATCTTTACACAAGCAGAAACAAAGTGACCGCTCACTAAGCAAAACGGAATCAGGTGTGTTTTATTTGAAAATATCACATTCAATGTACCAATCAATTCATTAACAGCTATTTTGTTCTCATGATGGACTAAGCAAAGAGAGCTGACCGGACCAGGCTTAAACCTAGTTGACAAGAAAATGAATGCTGAAAGAATTACAATTTGTTGAAATGTTACACCACAGGCAATTATCTGCAAAGTTCATAGGTCATTTAAGAGAACAGTAACTGATCTTAAGTGCAGGTGTGACTTTGTCTACCAATAAATACTGTTGAATATTTATCCTGAGGCTGGATGCTGGGAATCCACATAGACAGGTATAGAAGTGGAATATACCTTTGTCTGAGGCCTCTGCACAATGAAGAAAGATGTAAAATTAAATATATGCCTACAATTCAACATTATGATGCAGATATGGACAAATTACCAAGCAAACAAAGCACAGAAGACCGGGTTTATACTAGAGGAAATGAGAAGACATGAAGTTGGTGCTGTTTCTTAGAGAACAGTCACATACAACATAAGACTTGGGTTCCAAATGGCACTGTGTGAAGTGAAACCCTAAATCATCCAGAAGGTGCAAGTGTCTAGACAGATACTCTACATACCCAGGGCTGAGGCAATCCAACACAGCCAGCTTTTCTTCCAGCCTTGAAACAGATTGTTGCTGCTTCTGGGAATACCCGATGAAGAAGCTTCCTTGTGTTTATTGGCTTCTACTGTCTGAAAAATGGTTATTCTTAAACAATGAAGAGACACCTCTGGTATGAAGTGAGACACAGCAGGTCTGAGCAGATTGAGGGAATGGGAGATCATCAAGTTCATTTAGACAGAGAAACTTACCCAGGGGCATGGGAAGGCAACATGGTCTTCTTTCTGGGTTACTCTGAGTGAGACACACATGAGGAGTGAATTCTCAAAATTCAACTCACATGGGATCATCTTTGTGGCTAATCCTGATTTTTTTTTTAATGTGGAGGAAAAGGGTGTGATAGATGGAGGGACAAGATGGAGAAGAGGGTGAGGAAATGGGAGAGGATCTTGATATGTTTTCAGAAAAATCAAATGATTTTGTCATATGAGGGTTAATCTGTGTGTGTGTGTGTGTGTGTGTGTGTGTGTGTGCGTGCGCACACGTGCGCCAGTACTGGTGCTTAACTCCAGGTCTTCGTGCTTTTTTGCTTGGCTTTTTCACTCAAGGCTAGTGCTCTGTCATTTGAATCACACTTCTACAACTGGCTCTTTGTTGGTTAATTCGAGATAAGAGTCTCTTAGATTTGTCTGTCTAGGATGTCTTTGCACCAAGATTCTTGGATTTCAGCTTTCTGAGCAGCTAGGATTACAGGCTTGAACCAAAGGCACCCAGCCTGTTAGTTAGTCTTGACTGGATTAAGAGATGTCTGGGACATTAGTAAAATCCATTTTGGGCTGAGTCTGTGAGGGCATTTGCAGAGATGATTGGCATGTGAAACAGCATCTGAGGGGGAAGATCTACCTTGAGTGTGGGTGGCACTGGCCCATAGGTGGGGGGGGGGGGTCCAGATAGAACCAAAAATGAAGGAGGAAACTGCCAGTTCCAGCTAATTCTCTGCCCTGCTTCCTGTCCATCATAAACAGAACCAGTTTGGTCCCCAAGATGCTTCCTGCCATGATGTTCTGCCTAGCCACAAAGGCAAGTGACGATGAACTGAAATCTCTGAAATCATAAATTAAAATAATACCTTTCTCCCTTGTTTCCTCGGGCATTTTGTCATAGCAACAGCTGCCTAACTTGGGCTTCAAAGAAGCCACAACTTGTCAAGCATAGAAGACTTTGGATTGACTATGTAGGCAATTTAGAACCATCTGAACCTTTTGAGACAAGAGGTGATAGAATAGGTGTATTTTTGGAAAGACTTTTTTGTGTGTGTGTATTAGGGTAAAGATTAAGTCAACACCTCTTTTTGTTTTGTTTTTCTGTAAAGAGAGAGATTATGAATGTCTTTAGGCTTTGTATATCATTACCATCTTTTTCACGAACCTCCACCTGCCTTCAAACTTGAAATGTGGAGGAAGAAGGGTGTGATTGATGATGGTACAAAAGACAGTATGGAGGCAAACAGATTTGGTTGTGTGCCAATACAACTTTATTCATAAAAATAACATAGGCTGGGGCTGGGGATATGGCCTAGTGGCAAGAGTGCTTGCCTTGTATACATGAGGCCATGGGTTCGATTCCCCAGCACCACATATACAGAAAACGGCCAGAAGTGGCACTGTGGCTCAAGTGGCAGAGTGCTAGCCTTGAGCAAAAAGAAGCCAGGGACAGTGCTCAGGCCCTGAGTTCAAGGCCCAGGACTGGCCAAAAATAAATAAATAAATAAATAAATAAATAAATAAATAAATAAATAACATAGGCTAACTGGGAGAGAGCAAGGGAAGGTGTAACATTGTTCAAACGAAATGGACTCATTACCTGATTTATGTAACTGTAACCCTTCTGTATATCGCCTTTATAATATGAATGAATGAATGAATGAATGATTGAATAACATAGGCTACATTTGGTCCAAGGAGCCAGGGTTTGCTGATCCCTGCGTTAGAAGATGGTAAGCTTGCTAGTGGACAGAGCAGTGAATGAGGTCATAGTTGAGGACAACTGTTGCATAAAACCACCTGGGAATGCTGGAGGTCAATCCCTACATGAAGTCTGAGTTTGGGTAAGCCCTCCAGATGATACTGATATTTACTAGATTTTGAGGACCGCTCATTTTGGAAAGATAAAAGACAATATATTCCTACATTGACAAGATGTCAGTAAGGAATAGAGGAGGATACAGATTTTTTTTTTTTTGGCCAGTCCTGGGCCTTGGACTCAGGGCCTGAGCACTGTCCCTGGTTTCTTTTTGCTCAAGGCTAGCACTCTGCCACTTGAGCCACAGCGCCCCTTCTGGCCGTTTTCTGTATATGTGGTGCTGGGGAATCGAACCCAAGGCTTCATGTATAGGAGGCAAGCACTCTTGCCACTAGGCCATATTCCCAGCCCGAGGAAGGTACAGATTTAAGGGGTCCAGCAAAATGGGATCTCTCTTTCTAATACACTGGCTTACAATGAACAAGACAGTTGTTTGCATGAGAGGTTGGGGAGACTGAAAGGGATATTTCAATTTTCTTCTTGCCAACATCTCCATGCCTAGAAAACCATTAGGCAAAAATATGGAATTTTGTTTATGCTAGTCCTGGGGCTTGAACTAAGGACCTGGGTAACATTCCTTAGTTTTTAAGCTATAGTTCTACTTCTGGGTTTTTTGGTTGGTAGTTGCAGATAATCTCATGGACTTTCCTACCTGGGCTGGCTTTGAACTGCGATCCTCAAATGGCACAGCCATTGGTGCCTGGCCAAAAAGATTTTTTGAATGAATCAGTAAAAGACTCAAAGTTCAAGGACTAGATCGATGAGGAATGGTATTTGCTGAGATGCAGGGCCTATTTCCTCATTTTAGGTAGTCATGGGAGAAAGGGGTCAAGGGATATTTACTAAGCATTTTTGTCATCCACCATGAGCCAGGCAGTACTTCGCACATTCTCTCATCTGCTCCTCAAGACAACTTTTCAAGTAGCTACTATGACCATCATTTTTTTTTTTTTTTTTCTAGTCCTGGGCCTTGGACTCAGGGCCTGGCTTCTTCCCGCTCAAGGCTAGCACTCTGCCACTTGAGCCACAGCGCCACTTCTGGCCGTTTTCCATATATGTGGTGCTGGGGAATCGAACTGAGAGCTTTATGTGTAGGAGGCAAGCACTCTTGCCACTAGGCCATATTCCCAGCCCCTGTTTCATGATTCTTAACACTGCTTGCTGTGCAAAGCTCTTATGTGTGAAGATGAAAGTGGGCCACTTAGACCCTCAAGAGGTCATTGGAGAGAAGTTCTGCTCTTTAAGTCTTACAAGTTCCTTAATGAGTTTCTCTGTTTAGCTTAGTAGCCCTATTTTGTTTAAGGTGGGTTGAAATTTAAACATGTTTTGGTACTTGGTTGATATCTGTTCTGCTCTATCCAAGGGTAGCCCTGTCTACAGTGGTGTACCTCTCCATTTTGATTGGTTTTTCTTCTTTCAAAACATTTTTAAAAATCTGTACCTTCTACACTAGTTTTCCCTTGTCAAGTCAAACAGTGGATGGGGGTGGAGATCAGGAAACAGGAACTGAAAGAAGGACAGGTGTTCTTGAAAGACATGCCTTTTAGTTTCAAAGATATATGCTCATTGTTACAAGGTGTGAAAAAAAATAGTCCAAAGAAAGTAGGATTTGCTAAAGAAGCAATACCAATTCCTGATTCACTGCCTCTTTTCCCTCTTGAGAGGGGCTAAGAGGGAGCTGGGTATGGTGGCACACACATGTAATCCCAGAATTTGGGAAAATGAGGAGGGAGGATCAAGCACTGGAGACCATCCTGGGCTGACCCCGTCTCAAAAACACTGGGGATATAGCTTACTGGTAGAGCACTTATCTGGTACATGAAAGGCCCTATGCTGGATTTCCAGCACCTCAAATCACAGAAATGGTGGACCAAGAAGGGCTGTGCCTGTTGTCCAATCTCACAGTTTAAGGACAGTTTCAGAATGACACCAGTTCTTTTAACCCAGAGAAGGTAATGTGACCTTATGCGTGTCAGCTTTTTGACCTCTTGCTTTCAGGAACTGCTCAGGTAATCAGAGAGCAGGATTATCACTTTGCCAAACCTACAATCCCAGCTACTTAGGAGGCAGAGGCAAGAGAATCACAACAGGAGGTGAGCCAGGGAAAAGTTACCAAATCCTATCTCAAAACAAAATGGGAAAAGAAAATACGAGGAACACGGCTGAAGTGGCAGCACACCTGCCTAGTAAGTATGACACCTACTACCCAACAAATATATAAATAAACAAATAAGACCTTAAAAATACATACACATAGGTGTATGCACATGTGTACATACTTATGTATATTACAACATATATATTTATGTTCATATTACATATGCATATATACTTATGTGCAATATATGTGCATACATGCATGTACATGCATATATACATTCTCTATGCTTAGAAGTATGTATATACATATATAAGTGTATATATACATATGTGTATATACATGCAAATATATGTATACATATTAAATAAGGTCTATTAAACATGTGTTAAGTGAGAAACAGCAGTTTCTATTTAAGGGAAAATCATATTTGGAAATCTTTCTTCCTGAGTTTCACAAGGCTAGGCTAGAAAAATACACAGAGATTATAAACACTACATGAGTGGAGTTGATTGAGCTTGTTAAGATAAATATAACTGACAAAAAACATATTTGACAAAATATAAGCATAGTCAGGAGAATTATTTTAAACCCTAATATATGCAAATAACAGTTAATTTATTTTGATGCAAGTATCTTTCTCCCAAGATTGAAATAAAATCTTTTTTTTTTTTTTTTTTTTGCCAGTCCTGGGGCTTGGACTCAGCGCCTGAGCACTGTCCCTGGCTTCCTTTTTGCTTAAGGCTAGCACTCTACCATTTGAGCCATGGCTCCACTTCTGGCCTTTTTTTTTTCTTTGTATGTGGTGCTGAGGAATCGAACCCAGGGCTTCATGCATGCAAAGCGAGCACTCTACCGCTAAACCATATTCCTAGCCCCTGAAATAAAATCTTTCGGGGTTGAATGTAGTAGCTCACATCTGTAATCTCAGCTACGTAAAAGGTAGAGATTTAGAGGATGATAGTTCAAGGCCAGACTAGGCAAAATGTTAGTGAGACACCCCCCGCCCCCAAACACACCCCCATCTCAACCAACATGCCAGATGTTGTGGCAAGGGCTTGTGACCATAGGTATACAGAGATGAAAGTAGGAGGATAAAGGTTTAAGGCTGGCCTAGGACAGAAATACAAGACCCAATCTGAAAAACTAAAGCAAAAAACAAAGACCAGAACTGGGCTCAAGTAGTTAAGTGCCTGCCTATCAAGCACAAACTCCAGTACAATTTTTTTTTTCTCTTGGTTTTCCACCTGTTCATCAAGCTCGCAGTTCCCAGACTGAAATAATTTGTGAGTCACCCCAATCAATTTGAATGAAAACAGCATGAATTAGAACAAAGTGTGCTCTTCACTGTATGCTGCCACACACTCTAGCTTGCTGTGGACCTCACAAGATTTTATCACAAGATGAACTGTGATTAGAAAACAATTTCCCTCCACATTGTTTGGCTTCTCAAAGGATGGCTGCTACTCTCTTATTATAGAGTACTAAGCTCAAGCCATAACACTGAGATAGATTTTATTTTGTTTGGGTATTACTGCTATGTATTTTTGTTTTTGTTGTTAGGGATTGAACCCAAACCCCACTCACTGTATTCATGTGCTTTACCACTGAGCTACACACCCAGCTCTAGGATGATTTTAAGGCTTACTGTGGTCTCTCATTTCTTCTCAAGATCCACCCATTTTTGCATTACTAACACGGATTATAAGAAACAAGGTGTCTCCTTAAGCATCGGTAGCTCACTTGAATAATCCTAGCTAGTCAGGAGGCTGAGATCTAAGGATCTTGGTTTGAAGTCATCCTAGGCCTGTACTTATTGGAAACTCTTATTTCCAATAAACCAGCAAAAGACTACACATGGATGCATGGCTCAAGTGATAGCACCAGCTTTTACTGCACCTCAGCAGAAAAAGCTGAGTGAGAGTGAGAGGCCCTGAGTTCAAGCCCCAGTTTCAGCACAAAAAGAACCAAGGTTTCCTAGTTCATATTTCCTCCACGCAGTGACAAATTGGAGGATAAAAAGCAATCGCGTAGGCAATCCTGGTGGTGGTTTGTATTCTAACCATTTGCATTTACAGCCCTCTGTCAGTCGCTCCATTTGTCACTTCCAACACTTAAGCAGACAGTTTCTCACAGCATCATATGCCCTTTCCCCTTCTGGGGGACATGTAAATAGCACTCAAGCACATAAAACATATCATTTATAGCTTATTAAGTGTCCCATTGGTTAAAAAAAAAGGCATAAGGCCCTGGGTCAGGCCCTTTACCATCAGCTACAGCACGAACTATTTAAAAAAATAGTATTTAATAGACATTATTTCTGCTTCTAGTGAGTTGCCTTGGGTTAGAATCCACACACAAAGTACTTCCCAAGTACTGCTCTCTGCCACAGTGTCTTTTGTTTGGTTTTGTTTTTTTGCCAGTCCTGGGGCTTGAACTCAGGGCCTGAGCACTGTCCCTGGCTTCTTTTTGCTCAAGGCTAGCACTCTACCACTTGGGCCACAGCGCCACTTCCGACTTTTTCTGTGTATGTGCTGCTGAGGAATCGAACCCAGGACTTCATGTATACAAGACGAGCACTTTACCACTAGGCCATATTCCCAGCCCCTGCCACAGTGTCTTTTGTGACATCAAGGTAAAATAATAAATAAGAGGAAATAGTAACTAAGCAAAGTATGTTCTGCTAGTTTTTAGAACATCCAGGAAAAGCATACGCTAGAAAGTCTATAACAACATTACTAAGTTTTAAACTATCTTAAGAGAAGTACTGCCATTCCATGGTGTCTGGGGGACAAGGGCTCCAAGAGCTGTGTGGACACTAAAGTCACCCAGAGCTCAACTCACTTCTGGAAAATGATATCACACTGGCGTATAACTCATGACCTTTGAAGCCTCTCTAGATTTCTTTTTTTTTTTTTTTTTGCCAGTCCTGGGCCTTGGACTCAGGGCCTGAGCACTGTTCCTGGCTTCTTTTTTTTTGCTCAAGGCTAGCACTCTGCCACTTGAGCCACAGCGCCACTTCTGGCCATTTTCTGTATATGTGGTGCTGGGGAATCGAACCCAGGGCCTCATGTATACAAGGCAAGCACTCTTGCCACTAGGCCATATCCCCAGCCCTAGATTTCTTATAATACCTAAAGCAATGTAAATGTTGTAGAAATAGTTGTTATGTCACACTGTTAAAGAAATAAGGATGAGAAACAACCCTGTCCCTGCTCTGGAGCTTGAACTCAGGGCCCTTGATTGACATTTTCACTCAAGGCCTGTGCTCTCCCACTTGAGGCACACCTCCACTTCTGGCTTTTTCCTGGTTAACTAAGGTAAGAAGCTCATGGACTTTTCTTCCTGGGCTGGCTTTGAACCATGATATCCACATCATAACCTCTTGAGTAGCTAGGATTTCAGGCATGAGCCGCAGATGCCCAGCATCTTTTTCAAATGTTTTTGATCAATGCTTGAAGTGCCCACAGATACAGAGGGCCAACTCAATATCCAAATCCATGCCTGTACCTATATTATCTCTGTCTGGACAGTGATGTAATAGATAGAAAGTAATATAAGATCAGTGAGGATGGGGCAGATATGGGGGAAAATGATGGAAGGGGTGACTGACTGTACACAAAAATGGACCTATTAGGATTCTAGGCATTCAAACACAGGTAAAGGAAGTTACCTTCAGGAGAGGACCCCAAAGGTATAACTTCTCTGAACACTTAAAATACCATTTATCAAAAATGTACATGGGAGCTGGGAATGTGGCCTAGTGGTAGAGTGCTTGCCTCATATATTTGAAGTCCTGGGCTCAATTCCTCAGTATCACATATATAGAAAAATCTAGAAGTGGCGCTGTGGCTCAAATGGCAGAGTGCTTGACCAAAAAAAAAAAAAAAAAAAAAAAAAAAGCCAGAGACAGCACTCAGGCCCTGAGTTCAAGCACCAGGACTGGCCAAAAAAAAAAAAACAAAAAAAAAACTTGGACATGATGAATTATACAGGACTCCAGATATTAACACCAAGGGAGGATATGCTTAGGAGAGGATCACAAAGGCTCAATAGCTATGGGCATATGATCATATAAAATGATATTTATTGAAATGAACTCCAAGAAATGGAAACAAGAGGTTTTTTTCCCCCTTTGTTGCTATTTTTGTTTCCAGTACTTTTTGTCTTGTTTGTAAGTTTGTCTGTTTGGGGGAGGGTACTGGAAGGCACAGAAATGGTGGACAGGCAGGCACTAGTAGCCAACACCTGTAATCCTAGCTACTCAGGAGGCTGAGGTCTGAGATCAGCAGTTCAATCCTAGCCTGGGCAGGAAAGTTCTTGAGACTCTTATCTACAATTAACCTTCAGAAAACTAGAAGAAGCCACAGTGTAGCTCAAAGTGGTAGAGCACTAGCCTTGAACAAAAAGAACTCAGGGATGGAGCCCAAGCCCCTGAGGTCAAGCCCCATGGCTAGAAAGAAAGAAAGATAAAAGAGGGAGGGAAGGAGGGAGGGAGGGAGGAAAAAGAGAAAAGAAAGAAATAGTGGGACAACAAATGCAGCAGTGATACTCATTAGACACTATGTGAAAATGAACTACACAACTTATGTAGGGTACACGGGAGGGAAAAACTAGAAAAAAAGCAAGGGAAGGGGTAACACTGTTCAAAAAGAAATGTACTCATCACCTGACATATTATATCACCTTTATAATAACAATAATAAATAAAATACTACTTATCAAAAGGTACTCCATGAAATGAAAACATGGGTTTATTTGTTGTTATTATTGTTGGCAATAGTAGTTGTAGTGTTTGTTTTTTATTTGTTTTTTTTTTCTTTTAGGCAAAGAGGCAAAGGGCAAAGAGGGGACACAGAAAGGGAGGAAGGGTTAACAAATGCAATTATGCTATTCACTATACACTGTATGGAAAATGAACTATGTAACCTATGGGCAGGGATGGGAGGGGGAAACTGAGGAAAGGAAGGAAGGGATGACATAAAAAAGAAATATCCTTATTACATGACTTACGAAATGGAAACTCCTCTGTATGCTAGGCCTGGGGGGAGGGGCTAGTGGACCAAAAATGCCTGTCACAAGCCCCACTGCCTCCCAAATCTTCCCCACTCTGAGGCCTATGTTTTGTGTTTTGTTTAGAGTTGATTCAAAGTGCTCCTTTTTAAAAAAAATTTATTCATTAATTAAAAAATTTTAACAAGGTGTTGTGCGCAAGGGGTACAGTTACATAGTAGGGCAGTGTGTACATTTCTTGTGATATCTTACACCCTGTTTGTCTTTCCCTTCCCTAGGTCAGGTAGACATATATACAATACACAGTGTACCAAGAACATATACAGTAGCCACGTGGCTTACGCCAAATAAAATTCACCTAGGGCTTTAAATGTAATGTTGACAGTAGGCAATATGTCAACAATAGTCTTATATGAACGTACATACATAG
Organism: Perognathus longimembris pacificus; assembly: GCF_023159225.1. Classification (NCBI taxonomy): domain Eukaryota; kingdom Metazoa; phylum Chordata; class Mammalia; order Rodentia; family Heteromyidae; genus Perognathus; species Perognathus longimembris. Next base: position 68,788,368 of record NC_063172.1, on the reverse strand, counting down.
CTTTTGAGCTAGTGTGATCCACTGAGAGGTCTATTTTTTTTTTTTTGGCCAGTCCTGGGCCGTGAACTCAGGGCCTGAGCACTGTCCCTGGCTTCTTCCCGCTCAAGGCTAGGACTCTGCCACTTGAGCCACAGCGCCACTTCTGGCCATTTTCTGTATATGTGATGCTGAGGAATTGAACCCAGGGCCTCATGTATACGAGGCAAGCACTCTTGCCACTAGGCCATATTCCCAGCCCCTGAGAGGTCTATTTTTGACCTTTATATGTTGAGTAGTTGTTTGGTTTTTAGTTACATAATGTAGGGTCACTGACCCAAATCTGTGGAAATACCATTTGACAAGAAGTTTTTGGTTTCAAAGACCTGGTCTCTACTGTCTCCCCTTCCCCCCTCCTTAACAGTCATATATCAAGGAGATCATGCCCCTTTGTTTTCTGTGTTCTAGGCTTGTCTCTCTCAACATTATTTGTTCAAGTTCTGACCATTTCCCTGCGAATACCAATATTTCACCATTCCTAATCGCTATGTAGTATTCCATTGTTTATAGGTACCATATTTTTGGATCCATTCATCTGTGGAGGGGCATCTAAAGTGCTCCTCTTGCTAATGTGTAAATTCCAAGGAAAATTCACTGTAAAAGCAGAAAGGTCAGGTTAAGTGATCCTTGAAAACAAGGCAAATTTCAATAAAATATAAAGCAAGGTTGTCTTCAGGGACACACCCTACATTGCTAGCTGATGGTATTGACTTGCATACCCAGCAGATATAGGACTATTGTTGGGACTGTTGTGAAAGGGTCTGTTGTGGTTTTCTTGCTTTTGGCATTACTGGGGATTGGTTTTTACTTCATTTCCAGCCAGGTTTTTGTGCCTTTGCCTAGACTACCTCGATTACAATGCTTTGGTCCCCACCTCCCAATTAGCTGGGATTGTAGACTTGCACCACCATACTTTTTCTGGTCTATTAAAGTCTACCTTCCTGCTTCTATCTCCCCTCCACCTAACCCTCTCTATTGAAATGGCATGTCATAGTAGGGTAACTAATGGGGCCAGACAGACAGACTTCCAACCCCAGTAATGATGCTATGGGAGTTTGGGTTCTGGTTTAGTGTTAGTTCTGAACTTGAGTTTCACCATCTCAAAATGGGATTAATCATCCTTCCTCGATTAAGCCATTAGGAGAATCCTCTTTCTGTTTGTAAACTGTACAGTATCTGATAGATTTTTTTTTCTTTTGTCAATTTTGTGTGAATTTTTACAGCCACATAAAAATTTTGTGCGTCTTATCTTTGGCATTCATTTTGTACTTACAAGGCAGAAAAGCATTGTTTTATTGGACTTGGGGGTTTCAGGGGGAAAGCTTTTAAACTAAGCACCAGTAATCATCTAAGACTTGCCTAGTTATTTCTTCCCATTTTGAGCATGAATCATCCTTTCTTAATTGTGCGTGGGTTTGAGTCCCTTTCTAGAGTAGTTTCCTTATATAGACGACTTTTGAAATGTCTCTCTTTGTAACCTGAAAGATGCCTTTTACCTCTGGGAAATGATTTAGCTTGCAGCTACACATTCAAAGTGCTTGGATCGTGTTGAGTCACCGCTGGCATCAGTGATCTTACTGTGCCTGCAGTGTGGTCCCTCGTCCTTGAAGACTCATCCCTCCTCACTTTGTGATGCTTTCCTTGACTCTACAGACTGTTCTCCTAAAGACCCACTTCAGGCCAGGTCTGCCCAGCCCTCAGTTCCCACACCATTCATTCTAAGCAAGTGCACCTTTAACTACACACTTCCATGTTGGTCTCTCTCTTATGTGCTTTTGAAGGCTCTGTTTCAGTTTGATGTTTTTTGTTTTGTTTTAGCTTTAAATAGATTATAAACCTCTTGAGAATGGATACAAATTAATTCAATGAGATAATGTTCATGAATACTGTGAATGTAAAGGCCGTTGTGTTTTTGCTTTTTCATTGTGCCTACCACATTATTTAACACATGACGAAAAACTCACATGTACTTGTCCTAGAACTAAGCACAAGTATTCAGAGAAGGGACTCAAGTGACTAGGCCGTCCTCACCAACTTTTGTCATCTGTTTGTGTGTGTGAGTGTGTGTGTGTGTGTGTGTGTGCATTTTTTTTTGTTGTCCTTGAAGCTTGAACTCTGGGTTTGGATGCTGTGCCTGAGCTTTTTCAGCTCAAAGCTAGAGCTCTACCACTTAAGCCACACCACCACTTCCCGTTTTTCTGGTGGTTAATTGGAAATAAGCATCTCATTTTCCTGCCCTGCTGGCTTTGAACCATGATCCTCAGATCTCAGCCTTTAAGTAGCTAGAATTACAAGTGTGAGCCACCAGCACGAGCTGTTATTTTTTAATAATGTGAGATGAGAACGTTTTTGTGTATACTGGGACTTGAACTCAGGGCCTCAGGCTCTCCCTTAGCTTTTTCACTCAAAGCTAATATTCTGTCACTTGAGCCATACTTCCACTTTTGGCTTTCTTTGCTTGCTTTTTGGAGGTAAGTATCTTGGTTTTGTCTGTCTGGGCTCGATTGTGAGATCTTGGACTCCTTGAGTATTAGGATTATAAGCATGTGCACCCAGTGCCTAGCAAGAATACTTTTAAGATGAAAGGAAATTGGTGAGCAAGATGATGTACAAAGGGGTTACAGTTTAAGTCAGGGAAAGAAGTCTGTGAGACTCTTATTTCCAATTAACTACCAAAATGCCAGAAGTAGTTCTATGGCTCAAGTGGCAGTAGAGTGCTAGCCTTGAGCAAAAAAGTTCAGGGACAGTGCCCAGACCCTGAGTTTAAACCTTGCAAGTAGGCAATTCCCAAAACCAGGTAGCCTGGCAGAAATTATCATCATAGTTGACAACATTAAATTAGTTAATCAATCAGCTGCTGCTGATCTAACTAAACAGTCTCCTAATACTTCCTGGATTTCTTTAGGTGAGATATCCAGGAGACATTATTTGCTGATAAATGTCCCTCTCAGAACAGACATAGATTTACATGTTAATTTTTCCAACTCATGGAGTGTGAAGAAATGATACAAATTTCAAGAACCAGAGTCCTATATTAGTCAATACTGAATCATTCTCAATAAAAAATATTTATTGAACATATATTATATGCCAGATAATTTTAGGTGCTAGAGATAGATCAATGCATGAGAAAAATGAAATTCCGTTTCTCACAAAGACTGCATGTTGATATACCTGTTACTACTGTATTGACACCCAAGCTTTCCTTGCACAAGTATTTAGGGGACATTTATGTCCAAACAACAGCACTAGTCTCAAGGCATTTTTGTTTTAGTGGTATAAATGGATTAAGACAACAATCTCTATGGCCAAGTAGGTACCTACATTTGAAGAATTTGAGCTTAGCCTTTAGAACTTTGGGTGAAAATGTAAATACGATAACTGTCTAGGTATTTCCAATATTTCGATAAGTAATCCCTCCTTCGTGTTTGTTTTCTTTTTGTTTCATTTTATTTTTTCACACAGGTCCTCACTATATAGCCCAGGCTACCATCAAACTCAAATACTCCTATCTCAGCCTCCCAAGTGCTGGGGTTACAGTTGTGTACCACCATGCCTGGCCTTTCATTTTTTGTAGTTTTCCATTAATATCCAAAAATAAAAACATAGCCACAATATGAAGATAATAACGTCCCAGAAGAACAACCACCTATCGCCTCCTTAATGATGGCCTTACACAGGACCCACTCAGACCCTAGGAGAGCACCCTGATTATAAACGTAAGCAAATCAAAAGAATACTAAGCATACTGTAACACCCAATAAATCCGAATAAAGTATTCATAACAGCACATAACACATAAAACCAGATGTTAACACTGAAAAGTGAAGAGATTACAGTGCCTTGCAAAAAACAAAGCAGTTAGCCTCCCAATATGTAAATATATATGTATATATTATTTATATATTTTTATATATGTAAATCAAAAACATATCCACCTGGGTTTTCAACACTATTCCTTCATATAAATCAAGTTACTCCACAGTAATAATATTTAATATTTATGATGTTGAAGGACCCTTATAAATTATTCCATAAAACACAGCAATATGGAAGTATCTAACTTGTTATGGCTGAAGGGTGAAAGAGCTTAGGGAAAACCCAAGCTTCACATCCTGCCTATAAAAATTACATGTCAGCAATAGAGCCAGTTGAGTGTAGTGACAAGCTGGACAGCCTGTGGGAAAGATGCAAGATACAAACATATTATTGATTGAGGCATTTAATCATTCAGCTATATTATTCCCTTTGGTATACCATAGATTTTCTTCCTGTTTCTGACATAAAGTTAAGAATATTTTTACTAATAGACACATCCAAGACATAACCAAAGCAACATTACCAGAAAGAAAACCAGATAGAATGGAAAATGGATGATAATTAAATTTCCCAATTTCAAAAATCAAGTCAGGCAGGGATGGAAGGGGGAAACTGGAAGAAAGAGAAGGAAGGGATGACTTTGTCCAAAAGAGAAATATATACATTACCTGAATTGTGAAATGGTAGCTCCTCTGTACAACACCTTATAAAAATTATACTTTAGGGGCTGGGAGTGTGGCCTACTGGCACAAGTGCTTGCCTTGTATACATGAAGCCCTGGGTTCGATTCCTCCACATATATAGAACCACATATATAGCACCACATATAGCACCACATATATAGAAAAGGCCAGAAGTGGCACTGTGGCTCAAGTGGTAGAGTGCTAGCCTTGAGCAGAAAGAAGCCAGGGACAGTGTTCAGGCCCTGAGTTCAAGCTCTAGGACTGGTAAAAAAAAAATTATACTTTAAAAAATTGAGTCAGATGTGGCAATACACTCCTTTAATCTCAGCACTCAGGAGTCTGAGGCAGGAAGACTGAGAGCTAAAGGTAAGTTTGGGGTCTATAGCAAGACCTGTTTTTTAAGAGAAAAAATTTAGAAAAATACATAAGAATGATAATTTCAAAATTAATTGTGAATAGATGTTCAAGTCTGTAGAATTTGATGTGACATAATGGTGGAAAACATTGACCTTCATCAAAGTTTTATAAATTATGCCCTCAAGGAATCAAAAAAGACTGTACATGCAAAAATGCACACCCTGACTAATGCTAGAGCTGGGAGAAGGATTGTGCCCTAAGGAACAAGATAATTAGAAAAACACAAAAATAGCTTTAAAAAAAAAAGTCTTAATGCATTTTAGGCAGGACTGTTGTCAGGGATATCGGCACATTAACATGACTTTTAAATATTCAGAGCAATCTGTTAATAAAATCATCAGCCAGAAAGAACGTTCTTAATTATAGCAAAAAGACAAAGCAAAATCTGCAACAAGAGTACAAAGCCTCAAGACAAGCACTTGAATGAAAGGACAATTTAGCCAAAGCTTTCAAGGTCAACAAACGTTCCAACTGGCTGAGAAGTAACCAAAAATAGAGAGAACAGACTTTGATTGTAATGGATGAAAGATTTTTAAAAGATTTTTTTTCTTTGTGCTGCAGCCTCATTGTAAAGCAATGAAAAGGTTACCTGTACTCACAAACTAAACTTTAAAACAGTTTGGATCCAAAGCATGTAATAAATGTTCTCTCTACTGCCAAAATGTCTGTCAGTTCAGAGAGAGTTTGCCTACATAATGCCAGACATCTGTGCAAAAGCTGAAAATTTTGGTCAAGGATTTTTAATGTTTTGTCGACATGGTGCCAAACATCTGGGTATTTGAAAGTATCTAGATAATTGACTGATTTTTTTAACTTGTCATCCAGATGTTTGGCATCAGAATTAAATACCACATTCCTATTTAAGTACATATGTTGACATAAAAATGCTCACAATACAGCTTTCACACCACATACACAATGTGATCCTAGATATGAATAACAAAAATTATATGAATGCCCATAGGAAAAAGAATCAAAAAGGAAACACACTGAAATGTTTACAGTCATTCTTTGGTCTCTGGGTGATAAGATTATTGTTGAACTTGATTTTATTTGCACTGTTTCAACTGTAATGTTCTTTAGTAAAACATGGATTGCTTTTAGAATTATAAAAGCATTTTTATTGTGAAGCTAGGCAGTATCTGTTAATTTGGAAGCTAAAAGAACTTAACTTACTTTTTAGCATTGTGAACATACCCTTGTAGGTATGAACCCACTAGCCAGATATACTGGTTTTGGAAAAGCAAGCAATTGGAAAAGGAAGTGAAAAGTAAATTTGCAGAGATGCGTAAATTCTGGAATTCTAATGACCACTAAAAGCACATGTAGCTGGAAAAAAATGGTCCTGAGAGGTTGTTTTTTCTTTTTTCTCACTGAATGTACTAACCCTTTATTTTGCACATGTACTAGTATATGCCTAGCTGCACATACAAATCTCTAAGGGTTGACTTGTAGCATGTTAGTGTCCTAGTCCAAGTCTCTCACTTTTATATGAGGAGAGATTTTGGCTCAAAGTGGCCAATACTATACTAAGCCTAAGAAAGCTCAATCTAGTCTATGGTCATACCACCCTGGACGTGCCCAGCCATACCACCCTGAATGTGCCCGATCTCATCAGATAGCTCAATCTAAGACTACAACTTGGGCTTGGGCTGAGGGGTGTGGCTCAGTAGTAGAGCCCTAGTCTGTCATTCAGAAGCCTTGGGTTCTTCCTGGCCACAGGGCAGGGCAGGGAAGAGAATGGAAGAGAAAGAGAAGACCCACTAAATCAAAGGGTCTGTTTCCAACTCAGGGCATTTTATGTTGTTGAGAATAGGCTACAAAGGTGATTCTACTATCCAATTTATTTATCTACAAAAGCAGAATAAATATTTGAACATAAATTACCTTGGGATCCTGTGTGTGTGTGTGTGTGTGTGTACACACTAGGACTTGCACACTGGCCTCATATTCTTCATATTCTTGTTTTGTTTTGTTTGCCAGTCCTGGGGTTTGGACTCAGGGCCTGAGCACTGTCCCTGGCATCTTTTTGCTCAAGGCTAGCACTCTGCCACTTGAGCCACAGCGCCACTTCTGGCTGTTTTCTATATATGTGGTGCTGGGGAATTGAACCCAGGGCTTCATGTATATGAGTCAAGCACTCTTGCCACTAGGCCATATTCCCAACCCCAATTTTGTAATACTTAGATGTAATCTAGTTAACATCTCTATGAAATCATCATAAAGCTGTGTGTCGGTTGCTCACGCCTGCAATCCTAGCTACTCAGGAGGCTGAGATCTGAAGATCCTGATTCAAAGCCAGCCCTGGCAGAAAAGTCCATGAGACTCTTATCTCCAATAAACCACTCAGAAAATCAGAAATGGTGCTGTGGCTCAACTGGTAGAGTGCTAGCTTTGAGCTGAAGAGCTCAGGGACAATGTCCAGGCCCAGAGTTCAAGCTCCACAACCGACCAAAAAAAAAGAAATCATCATCATCATCATCATAAAAATGTAAACTCATCCATCATAATCCTAATTATTCTGAAAGTTTCAGAAACCAAGTATTCTTGATGATCTAAACAATCTGAAATTGAATAAAGAACAAGTGGTAATGTTATCTGGAAGTTTTTGAAATGGAAAATCTGTGATCCTTTTTTAAAGTACCAAAAAGAATGAAGGGTGATTTTTATTTTCAGCCTTTGTAGAGTAATTATAATTCACTGATGAATCCTATACCCTCTTCAGTCTTGTTAATCTTAAAAAGCTGTTCTGTAAACAACACTTAAAGCACAAAAGCAAACACTGTATTCCTTAGTTTATTTTAAAGTTCCTCCCATAGTTCAAGAACAAAACAACTAACCTGAAAAAGACCACAGGCAAACAGATCTGAGAAAAAAATGGCTTCCAGTCTCTAAACAAATTTAAAGCTATATGACTTAAGAATACAAGTTGGTAAAGCTTACCTATTGCCTTTACAGTAGGATGGAACAAAGAACAAAATAATCATTTCTAGGCAGTGTGCCCTATAGTTATATTCAACATACTTTATTCAACTCTTTAAAGCCAGACCAAGAAATACTTCCATATTGCAATAAGTATTATAAAACATGTGCTATCCTGGATCTAGAAAACCCCTTAACACTGCCAGTTTTTTAAATATTATTTATTTGCTCAAGTCATATATAAAAGGAAGCAAGAAGTTGATCTATAAATACTTTGTCTTTTTTTATAAGCTTAATGTCCTTTTCAAAATATCTTTTCATGAACCAGAGCTGGGGGTCATAAAGTTACTTTTATGTGGGGTCACTATTGCCAGTATTGTGTAGTATTTATGTTTTCAAAGTGTTTCACTATTAATTTCATGTCCACGAAGCAGGATATTGGTCTTGATGGGAAAATGATCTAATCCAGTATGGAAATTTTTGTTTCTAAAAAACTCATACCTGGAGATGGAAAAATTGAGAGAGAACAAGGGAAGGAGCGACACTGTCCAAAAATTCACCTACCTTTTACTTGATTTATCTAACTGTAACCTTTCTGTACATCACTTTTATAATAATTTTTTTAATCACACCTGGAACAAGAAAACTTCTCATTTCTTGTCTGTGTAAAATATTATGGAATATAAAGGACTATCAAAGTATGTCCCTACCACCACCTCAAAACAATGTTGGTGAAGTGATTTGAATACATAGAATAGATTTGTTGTTATTGTTTGGGAAACAGAGGGAAATCTTTATTAACAGTGAAGATGGTATTTTTTTTGTTTGAAATAGCTTTCATTTTTCAGAAAGGAAAAAAAAGCAGTCAAATGAAATATCAATGGTATGCTATGAAGCCACGGACTAGAACTGCCATTGAGATGGAACAAAAGATTGGTTCTTTTTTATTATTTTATTTAATTACCTATTGCATGTGCCAGTACTGGAGCTTGAATTCAGGGCTTTCTGCTCTCTTTTTTTTCTTACAGCTAGTGCTCTACCACTTGAACCATACCTCCACTATCAGAACAAAAAGTATTTAAGAAGGAGAAGACAATTTCCTCAGAGAAAGGTCAAATAATCAGGCAATACATTGCAAGAGAGTTTACAGTCAGGTTGTGATGAAGGTAGCAGTTCAGTACTTTGCACAATTGCTACTTGTGCATCCTGTCACTCACTCTCTTCTCAAGAACAGCTCGAACTGCTGAGCTGTCATGAGCTTGACTTGATTCCTGTGAATTGACTGTGTTCCAAAACCTCATTATTGGAAAACTTTTCCATTTGATGCTAAATATAGAGTATTATATAAACACCATATATTGTAGGTCACATTCTGTTACCCGTAAGTGCTAAGTGGCTATTCAATTTGGAGTTAGGAAGGGAGATTGCATACAAATTTTATGGTACAGATCAAATCAGATTACAATGGTAAAAAACAAAGCTATTTCAAATCTTAGTCAATGGCAACATAGTTCAATTTCCAGTAGCAAACTCCTCAGGGTTGTTCTAATCCAAGCGCCTTACAATGAACGACTCTCAGTCTTTCCCACCTTGCGGGATGTCATGCTCCTCATCCAAGATGCTTGCCCTGCACTGGTAAAGAAAAATGGCTATCACATATTCCTTTGCAGTATGCTGATGTGTGGATTAAAGCATCACATTCTACAACATGTTCTAGGCATTTCTATTTGTCATTGAGGGCAAAAATCAGAGATCTTATTTCTGTGTGCGTGTAAAACATCAACTAGTGTAGACAAAAATCCTTAGTAAAAAGGAGGGAGAGTAGACAGTAAAACAGTAGAGAAAAAGAAGAAAGGTGGCAAATTGAGGCAAACTAGAAAACCCTTTGGAATGTGGGGCCTCAGTACTTTGGGAATTGTATTTATATAGGTTGCCATTTATTTACATATGGATTTGTTAGTTTGTTTTCTCATTTAGTTATTTATTAATGTATTATTTTCCACTGCTAGGATCGAATCCAGGGAGGGACTCACACACACAGTTCACTGACAGAGTACTTGTCCAGTATACTTGGGGCCCTGGGTTCAATTCCTAATGCTGCAAATTAATATCAATTAGAGGAAAGGAATAGACTCAATATAGCCTACTACATATAGATACTTTAGTCTTGTAAATTTCAAATTGTTGAACTTACCCTCCCCCCCATGAAGGTGCATTTATAGGTTAAGTTTTAGGATTAGTTTAATACAAACTAAATCAGCCTCTTTGTAAAAAATGGGTTCATTTCTCTTGCCCTCAGCATGTGAGGAAGGGGCAATCCCTGTCTGTGGTGATGTCTGCAAAGGCTTAGCAAAGCACTCAGCAGCCATCTGTCTTTCTGCTGTCAACCAGCCTGCCCATGAGCCCAGCACCAGACTGCCCCTGAACTTGCCTGCCTGGATGCGGTGAGAAACCTAGAAATGAGATGACTCTGACCCCAAACTTTGACCAGCAGCACTTTGGTCTGCCTAAATTCCAAGCCCTATCCTGAATTAACATTAGGTGAACAGGCTCCTCCATTTGAGAATTCTCTTAAAAATTTACTAAGTATCATACTTAAGAGATGTTAAAGTCAGGTGCTATTGGCTCATGGTGATAATCCCAGCTACTCAAGAGGCTGAGATCTGAGGAGTGCTGTTCAAAGCCAGTGTGAACAGAAAAGACTATTAGGCTCTTATCTCCAATTAACCAGCAATACGCTGTAAGCAGAAGTGTGGCTCAAGTGGTAGAAAACCACACTTGAGCACAGAAAGGCCTAGTGAGAGTTTGAGGCTCTGTGTTAAAGCTTCAGTACCAAAATAAAAAAATAAAAAGAGAAATATTAGTCTTTACAATAAAAGCTTGAGAATTTCAGTCTGGATAATAGCAGATTAGAAATACAACCCATACTTGTATCCCTGCATTGCTAATTAATTATCCACCTCTTACAGACTAGATCTTTTATCCTAGTCTTCAGCCACCCAGATCCTTTTGCTCTTGTGAATCTTTTGCCCTCAATGATAAATAGCAATAACTAGAACTTGCTATAAAGTGGGACTCTTAAATATACATCCTCATCCCTGCTGACGGTCCCATACACAGAGTGTTCATATAATTGTCTAAAGAAGGATGCACTGGGTTTATTTTTAATTTTATTTGGCTTATAGGATGATTTGGCAATTTGTAAAACTGAGCTTAACTTACATTATAATTCAAAGCCAGGCACGGGTGGTTGGCTCACTCTTGTAATCCTAGCTACTCACCTCCACTTCTGGCTGTCGTTGCATATTTAGAGATAAAAGTCTCACAGACTTTCCTGCCCACTCTGACTTCAAACCAGAATCCTCAGATCTTAGCCTCCTGAGTAGCTAGGATTACAGGAGTGAGCCACTGGTACTCAACCACATTTGTCCATTTTTGAGTTAATTTGTCTTTTATGGTTGAATTGTAAGAGTTGTTTGTATGTTATGGAGGTTTATGGATTGGAAATATTTTCTTTAGGATACATTTGTAAGTGAAAGAAACCATTGATACTTAGAGAATGAAGGCATGAACTGACACGCTCCCAAACAAGAGTATAGAGTGAACCTATGTATGGGAGCATCTCAATCCAGCAGTTGACAAACAATGTTAATTTTAATAGGACAACTTAGCCAAGTAAACAAATATGTTAATAAACTAAGTACCTTTCTGCATTACATATATTGTTACATGCGGTGTCAAGAAATCTAAATAAGGGCTGGGGATATGGCCTAGTGGCAAGAGTGCTTGCCTCGTATACTTGAAGCCCTGGGTTCAATTCCTCAGCACCACATATACAGAAAATGACCAGAAGTGGCGCTGTGGCTCAAGTGGCAGAGTGCTAGTCTTGAGAAAAAAAAAAAAAAAGAAGCCAGGGACAGTGCTCAGGCCCTGAGTTCAAGGTCCAGGACTGGCAAAAAAAAAAGGAAAGAAATCTAAATAAACATTAAAAAATGAAAAAGATGACAGGTATGGTGTCCCATCCTGTAATACTAACGTATAGTGGGCTGAAGCAGGAAAGTCAAGTTCAAGGCCAACCTAGGCCACATAATGAGACTGTCTCAAAGAAAGAGAAGAACTGTAAAAGAGAGAAAGGGGTGGAGGGAGGGAGGAAGAGCAAGACAGTGAGGAGAAGGAGAGAGAGGGAGAGGAGGAAGAGAAGAAAGAAAATTCTTAATGTCTTAAGCAATTGAAGGTTAACATGAAAGGATAAACAAAATCCACACTTAAAGAAATAATAAAGCAAAAGTTTACATGCCACCACAGCTAAGAAGAAGAGTTTAGTATTGGAGTATGGACAGAAGTTGAGCCTTGAAAGACAGGTAGTGCTGAGATTAAGAGAATTTGTTTGAGAAAGCAAGTGAGTGACTATAACAATGCCACAGTGGATGACTTGGAAACTATGGAGACTGGTTATTCACAGTTTTTGAGGCTGGGAAGTCCAAGATGAAGTCAGTGGCCAATGCTGTGTGTGGTGAGGGCCTAGTTCCAGATGATAGTTCCAGTTCTTGCTACCTCCAATGAAGATGCTAGATACTTCCTAGTGACCTCTTTTATAAAGACACTAATTCTGTTCATAAGGGTGGAGCCCTTGTGTCCTAATCAACTTCTAGGGGTACCTTCTAGCACTATCCTACTAGATGTTAGGTTTCAATGTATGAAACTGCAAAAATAAGATGACAGACACATGGACATTCAGACAATGGCAGTTTTCATGAATGTATATACTGTGCCTAAACTTGAGAAAGGACAGGGCAACCTTAGATGCTTCTAGGATGAGGGGAAGCATAAAAAATATTTCATACAGTGCTTCACTTCTCCCTATCCAACTTTTCAGATGGTCACCCCATTAAAATATTAGAACCAAAAGCTAAGTTTCTAGTAATGAAAAGGGTATTTGTTATTCTGCAATGACATTTTAAAGAGGCAGAGAAGCCCTTCATGACACATGGGTTCCATACATTTGCTCCTTCATTGTCTTCTTCCAGCCCCAGTTGGACATTGGTCCTCAGCTTGTACTTTCCTACTGGCACTGAGACCTTTGCTGTCCCATGTGAACATAGATTCTTTCTTAAAGTCAGCCTGGCGAGAACAGAAACCTTCTTCTTCACTTGTCTGAACCTGTTCTAGGAGCTTCCTCTAGATTACCTATCAACTCTACTTGCCTCTGCCCTGGCTCTCTGGCTGCTGGACAAGATGGACAGACAACAGACTCCAACATTCAAATTCTGGCTGAGTTTGGTCAGCAGAAACATCCACGTACAGACAGAATGAAGGAGGGAGAATGATTTCAAAGTGTTGGCCTCTGGTTCTCTTGGCTTCATATCTAGCTGAGTTCCGTTGGTTTCTCCTTCTCCTTCTCCCTTCAAAACCTAGAGCTGAAGCTCATGCTTGTAATCCTAGCTACTCAGGAGGTTGAGGTCTGAGGATCACACATCAAAGCCAACCTGAGCAGAAAAGTCCATGAGACTCTCATCTCCAATAAACTACTCAGAAAAAGCCAGAAGTGGAGCAGTGGCTCAAGTGGTAGAGCGCTTGCCTTGAGCACAAAGCGGCTTAGGGACAGCAACCAAACCCTGTATTCAATGAATGAATGTGAATGATAAAACAAACAACAAAGAAACCCCTAGAGCTGACAACAGTTTTGCTGACACTAGTGTTGGGTTGCTTCAATGCCCTCTTTACCTGCTCCTTTGGGATTAATCTCTTTTGTACATAGACTCCCCTTGGATTACCCTGATTTGAACATGCCATCTGTTTGCTCTTGGGACCCTCACTTATAGAACCCTTCAGAGTACCCAGATCTTTAGTAAGCGCTTCATAAATATCCATTGAACAATTAGCAAATAAAGAAATGAGGAGCACATGATATCATGTCATCTTCTCCCCCTGATGATAGTTCCTTGGGCAGAGGTGAGATATTTGATAAAGGCCATACAACCAGTAAATTCTCAGCTGAATATGTAAGTTGCCTTCATTTGGGAAATCTATTTTTAATTTAAAATGCCAGGTAACACATCTTACTGTGTGACAAATCTGCCTTACTACATCCCCACAGCAATTAAGTATATTGTTTTCTGTGGGCCAAAAAAAAAGTAGGTAAGGGTGGAAGCAGGGGACATTTTCACTTTTCTTCCCAGTTATGCAATGTAAGTAGGGTGGGAGGTGGGTGTTTATGTGTGTGCATGTGTGTTGATTATCAAAGGATAAAGAGATAAGAGTAAATTTTTTTAGGTGGGGTGCCCCTGGCCTTTATTTTTTTCTTATTTATTGTCAAAGTGATGTACAGAGAGGTTACAGTTTCATACGTTAGGCATTGGATACATTTCTTGTATTGTTACCTCCTCCCTCTTTCCCCCTCCCCCCAAGAGTAATTTTTTTCTCTGCTCAAAAACCTTATACTTCTACTGTACTTTCTTTCTTAGTCATTATCTCAATTTCTGTCCCTGCCAATTGTCACACTGCATGTTTTTGATCACAGGATAGTAGTTCAGAAAAAGCCCTGGGGTACATTCAAATAACTTTAACTTTTGTCTTACTTCTTCCAACTTTGCTTTCACTCTGATTGATTGATTGATTGATTGATTTTTGCCAGTCCTGGGCCTTGGACTCAGGGCCTGAGTACTGTCCTTGGCTTCTTTTTGCTCAAGGCTAGCACTCTACCACTTGAGCCACAGTACCACTTCTGGACGTTTTCTATATATGTGGTGGTGCTGGGGAATCGAACCCAGGGCTTCATGTATACGAGTCAAGCACTCTTGCCACTAGGCCATATTCCCAGCCCCTCACTCTGATTTTTAATTTTTGTTTGTGGTAAGTGTGTGTTTTTGCTAGGTGCCCAGGCCATTGGTAAGGAAAGGGAGTTTCTGGGCTGGGAATGTAGCTCAGTGGTCCAGTGATTGCTTAGTGCACAAGGCTTTAAGTTTGATTTTCAGTATAGGAACAAAGGAGATTTTTTTTCCCATCATCATGTAGAGATATCCCTTTTAGACAACTAGCTTGCTCACAGAAGTAAGCTATCCACAGGTAACTGACCCACAAAGACCAACAAAAGGTAAAGAGTTCCCTTAATCCTCTCCTTTGCTTTTCCTTTTCTTTTGTGTCTGAGAGAGAGAGATAATGAGAGAGAGAGAGAGGGAGAGAGAGAGAGAGAGAGAGAGAGAGAGTTGGTACTGGTACTAGAGCTTAAACTCAGAGCTTTACTCTCTTCCTTAGCTTTGCCCACTCAAAGCTGGAACTCTACCACTTGAGCCATACCTTCACTTTGGCTTTTCACTGGATAGTTGGAAATAAAAGAGTTTCTCTAATTTGTAAGTCCATGTTGGCTTCAAACCATTTTCCTCAGAGCTTGGCCTCCTGAGTAGCTAGGATTATAGCTGTTAGCCACTGGCATGTGATTCATCTTCTTTTCCTAAGGGCATCAAGAGGGAAGAAAAAAAAAATATATATATATGTATGTGTGTGTGTGTATATATATACATATATATTTACTAGATGGAACTGTGTCTCAAAGTGGTAGAGTGCTAGCCTTGAGAAAAAGAGTTTAGGGACAGCACTCAGACAGACACTGAGTTTAAACCCTAGGCACACACACACACACACACACACACACACACACACACATTATCTTTAGCCTCCATTTTATCCCTTCGTGCCATGGCCTTGATAAACACCAAGGAAACCATGTCTACTAGAAATAACAGATGTGCTCTACAGTTGCTGTTTGCCAGGAAATTTGACATATTTGACCTGAACATAGCAAAGATGACCAAGGACAATCACACTGAATTCACAGAGCAAAGAATAAAGAAATGGCCACTTTTGCAAGCACAGGAAAGAAAAATCTAAGTGGAAAGAAAGGTTCTTTCTCAACTAAGGATTTGAAGACAGAAACTTAAGTCTTAAAGAAAGAGTTTTATGGAGTATCTTTTTTGGTGGATTCTGAGTGAGTCACAATATAAATCCCTTGGATGATTATCGCTTGGACACAATGGGTGTGGCTGCCATTATGTGACTGGACATGATCCCGGGTACTTTCTAAATTGGGAGTTTCATGCAGGATCTTTCTGGGGAAGCTTTTTTTTCAAATTATTGCCTGGACTTGTCATGGCTTGCCCCAAAGCAGTCAAACAACAGTCTCCATTGCCTTGAGTCCCAATCCAGCTGTTCTGGGCTTCGGTGAAACTAAGGGCTGTGCTCCCACTCTAGTCTACATCATGAAATAAATAACAAACGGAGGGTTTGGGATGTGGAATACTCTCGTTCAGTGACAATGTGTTAGGTTATTTTCTTCCAATACATACGCTATTCTTTTTTCTTTTTTGCTAGTCCTAGGGCTTGAATCCAGGGCCTAGGCACTGTCTCTGAGCTTCCCTCCCCCCCCCCCCCCCCCCCCCCCCGCAAGGGCTGAGTTTTACTGCATGAGCCGAAGTTTTACTTCTGGCTTTTTGTTTTGGTAATTAGTTAGAGACTTTGATGTTAGGCTGGCTTTGAACTACAGTCCTCAGATATCAACCTCCCAAATAGCTAGGATTACAGGTGTGAACCACCAGCACCCAGCCACCTATGCCATTCTTAATCACATTTTTCTCCAAGAGTAACTCATGGTGGTTGCCAAAGAGAAACTCAGTGATAGTTATATCTGTACTAACTTCCTGTGGATTTTGTAGGACAGAGACATCATCCTTCTGGGATATTTGAACTTTCTAGATTGTCCTAGATTCAAGACAATTCAATGGAATTATTTTGATTTGGTTAATTCAAGAAAGAAATCTGGGAAGCCTAGCATCGCTCAGCAGCCTGAGATTGAGACTCTGATGAGTAACAAATGCTTTGTTGCATTTTATGCATAGCTTAGGATAAACATCAAACTTTAAAGATTCTGAAGAAGCAGAGGTTGTGTTAAATGATGTTTGGTTATTTCTTGTTCCTCCTTTTCATATAGCTCATAAAAGAAGAACTATTTCTTTCAGAAAAAATAACATCCAGTAAGTAAGTTAGATAAGTTGGTCAGTAAATTAGAATATTTCTCAGTTAACCTCTGAGGAAAGGTAGGGAGGGAAAAATGAAGTAGAAATTAAATCTAGTAGATATAAGGAAGGAGGAAAAAAACAAAACACCCAACCTCCCAAACCATTATGCAATGATGACCCAGGAATGAGAGCCGCGAGAAATGAGGGCCCAAAGCTAAGCAGTAAGAGGCACTAGGAAAGGAAGGAAAGAGCCCTTACTGAGAATGGGAATTCCTATGAAACCATGTGCTTCTGTATCCTTTGCAGCCTTCTAAAATGTTCCTTAGGGGTTAACATGGCCCTCGAGCTATGTTGGGAGCAAATCAAAGTTTAGGCACCCAGCCCTGAAGCTGGTCAAGGGGTTGGTGGTGGTTTGATGTTGGTGATCAAGGGTTTCTCCCAGTCCTCAAATTGAAGTGCTGCCTTCGGAATGAGGAGCCCAACTAGCCACGTGGAGGGGTGGAGGTGGCTTGCTCTGAAGGGCTTTTTCTCTGGTGATTCTTTGAGACTAAAGATAATATTTGTTTATCTTGTATGTTTAGCTTGTGTCTTGTAATCCAGAGAGCTAGAAAAAATGTGGAATTACTAGTAAGTTAGTGAGCAAACCCATAGTATAGGGTATAATTTCTAGGCATGGGAAGGGCAGGAAGAACAAAATCAGCAGTTATGAGAGAATGTATTTTTTCTGTGCTCTCTCCAGGCCTTCCAGTAGGATAATTTTACAATTAAAGTGCTGATTGCACAGAAGCATTTGATATAAACTTATGTTGCATTACTCATAGAAACAACTTTACTTGAAATATTTCCTTACTTAGGGCTCTAAATTCTTCCATAGTTAAATGGTTTAAAAACAAAAGTGAAATAAAACAAAACAAAAGCCTTCCAGAGGCACTCAAAAGGCTGTAAAACTCAACAACACTGCAGGAAACAAGATTTCAGCTTGGAATATCATCAACGTGTAACCAAAGAAACTAGGAATCTATCAGATAGAGTAGAATAGAGAACATGACCAGAGGAATACAGGGTGTTCATGTAACATGTTTAGAGTCCTTGAAGATAAAAGACAGACAGAAGTTGTGAAAGAGAGAAAGCCCAGCTAATTGGGAGACTAAGGCAGGAGGATATCTTGAGCCTAGGGGTTCAAGGCCAGCCTTAACAACATAGTAAGTCCCTGCTTCCTAAAGAACAAACAAC